>NW_025947235.1:69300-148320 GCF_000764305.2 Hyalella azteca | reverse complement strand
GTTATACAGCAGGGTTTTTATACATCGGGTAGACATTTTTTATAGAATGAGTTATACAGCAGGGTTTTTATACATTGGGTAGACATTTTTTATAGAATGAGTTATACAGCAGGGTTTTTATACATCGGGTAGACATTTTTTATAGAATGAGTTATACAGCAGGGTTTTTATACATTGGGTAGACATTTTTTATAGAATGAGTTATACAGCAGGGTTTTTATACATTGGGTAGACATTTTTTATAGAATGAGTTATACAGCAGGGTTTTTATACATTGGGTAGACATTTTTTATAGAATGAGTTATACAGCAGGGTTTTTATACATTGGGTAGACATTTTTTATAGAATGAGTTGTACAGCATTGGAAGGATCGAAACAATGGGCAGGATGGTTTAAGAAGGATTTTGTGCCGTTTCTGCTTTAGAAAGGGAAACAAGATCGACGGATTAAATTACCATGTATTTTCTGGCGCCAAAAAGTCTCGGAGTTTTCACATCACCCAGACAACGCCCGAGAGAGGATCTATATAAGAATAATATTATATGCAGACTACATAAGAATAATTTCATATGCAGACTACATAAGAATATCATATGCAGACTACATAAGAATAATATTATATGCAGACTACATAAGAATAACATCATATGCAGACTACATAAGAATAATTTCATATGCAGACTACATAAGAATAATATCATATGCAGACTACATAAGAATAATATCATATGCAGACTACATAAGAATAATATCATATGCAGACTACATAAGAATAATATCATATGCAGACTACATAAGAATAATATTATATGCAGACTACATAAGAATAATATCATATGCAGACTACATAAGAATAATATTATATGNTAATATAATATAATATAATATAATATAATATAATATAATATAATATAATATAATATAATATAATATAATATAATATAATATAATATAATATAATATAATATAGCACAATATAATACTATTGTGTTAAATGTATCCTTAGCAATATTTTATGAATCGGAGTACTTCCAATATATTTAAAATGAATAAAATGCATTCTAAGACTCGAATATCCTATTTCTTCCTGTGAGCCTAGACTAAAGTCGTGACTGCGAGACTCGAGCTGTGGCTGCGAGACTGGAGCTGTGGCTGCGAGACTGGAGCGGTGTGCATTTGTGTAACAATTTGCCAGCTGATGGAATTGAGATTATCATGCCATAAATAACTAATTGCCAGCTCCAACATGGCAGTCACAAACACATGCACTCAAAAAATGAACGTCATGTGGTCCAAACAATGACACACTATTTTACCCACAGCACAGCAGAGAACGGACTGATAAGCTTATGCAGAGCCAAACTAAATCAGAATGATCAACACAAGAAAAAAATTGCATCTCCATTTGAACAAAATATCACTCATTTAACCGCGTGAGTTTCAAGAGTTGCTGCGAACGACTGATTGCCGGCAATCAATCGTACGCGTACTATTCATGTCGCTTGATATTTAAAAAATGATAGAAATTTCTTGCCAACCAAAAATATGCACTTTGAAGCGTGGTCAAAACAAGTGCCATCAAAACAATAAAACTTGAGCTACCAATTGTACAGCTCAGCGTTACATAAAATATCTAAGGAGGGTTTTGTTGTTTTCCTTGTCATTAGGACATACAAAGACTTGAGCGTTATGGTCGTTATTGTGCCTATACTCCATCTTCTATCGTAATTTATGCCTATTAATCGTATTAAAATTAACCAGGCTAAACTTAAATGACGAACAGTGAAAGGTCGTTGCTAAAGATGTATTAATTCATGCTGTAAAACAATTAAATGGATATTTATTAAATAAAATGTAATTAAACGAATTATTCAATAGTATGAATTCATGTTGTAAGAATCAATTCCTAAATAATTCATCTGTACATTAATATTAAGCACAGTAAAGGAAAGTGTGATTTAAAAGAGGTATGTAATTTAAAAAAAGTTTTACGGGCATGAACCGAAAATCTATTACATTGAAACAACAAAGTTAGTTAACAATACATCCAACAGCACTTGCTTTTGGAAAAAAATGTTTGTGGCTCAAAACCTGCATGCATGGATAACGTCTATAAGATAACGGTGGGCCGCTATAACGTTGTGACTTCTGTCTCAAATGTTTACATCATCCCGACACAACAACGATCCAAAATTTATTTACGATCCACTTTATTCAGTAAGGTAATCATGTAATGACATTTTACCATACGTCCCATCAGAGACGTGGTGCCAGACGTCGCCGCCTACAACGTCTACCTGATGGAGACGTCGTATGCCACAGCAGTGCCCCCCAGGGGGCTTTGTGGACTGGAGAGGTAATGAGTGGGGACTCGTAAATTATGATGGTAATGATAACCAAAGGGTCATTAGTACCAACAATAAACTAGATTAAGACCTTAAAAACAAAGTACATGTCTCTAAATTGAAAGTTAATTGAAAACATTCACGCTAAACCAAAGTTGCCAACTAAGATGGTTTAGTCACTGCTGCAGCCACCAAAGTTCCTGACCCCAGCCCATTATTTACGTGTCAGCCATTAACATAAGCAAGTTTCAACGGTGCTCTTCTGTTCAAGTCGTCACTAGCATCAATTCATTACATTGCAGGTGCAGTTATTGTTGCAATCAGTCCAGTTATAATCATCACCTTACAGCGAGAACTGCCACAATCAGTCACTCTTAATACCCCTACTTGTGTTATCATTCTAAATTTATAACATCATCTCCACAGTTACTGCAAACTCTATCCCCACGCGCACGTGTGGTTCTTGGTGACATCTCAGAACTTGGACTCCAGGACGCTCGAAGAATTGATGCTAATTCAGGCCGCCTACCAGAACTTGTGCGTGGTTCATTTCAACCTCAACTTGCATTTCCAGGACACTCCTCTACTAGAACTTTACCACTCCAAGAAGTTCAATAAAACTTGTAAGTAGCATATTGCGTACATGTCGGCTAGAGAAATGGAAGCAAGACTCTAACATGGTAACAAAAGTAGAGCTTAATTTCGGTTGTTTGGTCGTTTGTCAATAACGTTCAAGGCATATATTGCCCCAAAATGGGCAGAGTAAAAACGTTGACTCCGAAGTGGTACATATGCGTACCGCGAATTGTATTTCTCCAAAACGTAGTGGTACATAATTCAGGGTTGCCAGATTGCCTAAAAAACAGCCAAGTCGGCGAACATAAAAAGGCCAAAAAAGCCCTCTAATTCAATGTTACTAGTATACTTGTAGCTTATGGTGTAAAAACTCCATTTTTAGCAGCTTTTGAAATTTGATTAGGAAGCACTCCTATCTTAAATTTTAGCCGGCAAATGCAATTTAAAAAAATGAATCGCGGAATTTGTCCGGAAAAAAGACCGTCTGGCAACCCCGTTTCAAAATAGTACAACAAATGGAATCTAGTGCAAGATGAAGACATCGGAGTCAACATGTTAAGTTCTGAATAACATGGAATTACACAATCAGAGACATTTTAAACTTAATTGAAGGTAAACGCATCCAGAATAATGAAGATCCCAATGTTTGACAGCGTTCAGAATCCACCACCTGAGCGACCTGAGTCGCCTGGCGCTCGTGTACAAATTCGGAGGTTTGTACGCCGACATGGACGTCATCGCGCTGCGCCCTGTTGTGCCCGCCGTCAACTTCATCGCATTGCGGGTGCGCACAACAACGCATTATACATCAAATCGTGGTGCATATAGCATATAACTTCATGGCCCTGCAGGTGCCCACACCCCACGCTTTATACATTCAATCGTGGTGCAAATAGCGTATAACTTCATGGCCCTGCAGGTGCCCACACCCCACGCTTTATACATTCAATCGTGGTGCAAATAGCGTATAACTTCATGGCCTTGCAGTTGCCACAAAACGCACTGTACATGCAATCGAGGTACATATTACATATAATTTCATGCCCGCAAATGCCTATATCGAACATAATGGTGTCAATTGAGATTCATGAAATGTGTAGGCGAATATAATGTCTTGTATGGTAATTCTGTGAGTAAAAAAGTAAATGATTTTTGGTAATTATATTTTTAAATGCATTGAAATTGCTCTGAGCAAAGGGTTTTCTTATGCAAGTGTCAATTCACATCGAAATCATTTACAAAATTTCAGCTTTATAAAAAATAATAAAATGTAGAAGCTTCATATTCATAATTTGCGGAAAAGCGTAGTGAAAAATAATATTGATTCGATCTATTAATTAATCCTTTTAAGAAAAATCCGAAGAAAATATGAATATGACATATTCATTTCTATGCTTATTATTGGACGCTGAATTGCATAAAACTCTTTCTGAATAGATCCTAGTAAAAGTTCTAATACATCTGTGCATAATGAATGTGTTTGGTGCACGTGAAATTATTGGTATGAAAATTCAACGTGTTCCTACAAATAATTTTACACAAAATTTCAGTCTGTAAATAAATAAATTTCAAATGGACAAGTCTAACATCCAATGGTCTTATGCGCAACATTCTCCCATGTGTCATGAAGTATGCTGCTGCTAACTATAACGTGATTCAAATTCAATTCAAAGATTCAAATGAGCATATGAATATGAATAGCCAATTTTCTTCTTCCAGGACGATAAGACGGGCTATCTCACCAACGCCATCCACTACATGCAGCACCATCACCCCATGTTCCTGAGCGTCATGAAGCATATTTGGTCAGCTCACACTGTACCGCAGCTCACCCTGTACTGCTACCAATCAGCCTTGCTCTCATGGGCGTTACATTCAACCTGCCTGTGACACCAATAGGCAAGGTACTAATAGGGCAAGGTATAGTAAAGTTTTTAGCCGAAAATAATCAGGGGTTAGAGTTCGACGAAATAGATAACGACGTAGTAGTAGGAATAGATGGTCGAAGACAATATTAAGGGGAGCAGTTAAGTTTGAAAGTGAAATAAACGGATTTGAAATGAATGAAAAGGTACCATTCGCTATTATGAACGATGATAATATGCCTTGTTGTTGTTTGTTAGAAGCAAATTTTTTAATTAGGAATGAAATTAAGTTAAATCGTAAAGATTCATGTATTAATTTTAAGCGTAGGGACCAACAACATGTGACTTGCGCCATAAGCAAATCTTGTCATCATAAATCAATTTGTGTCAACCATGTGGGATTCGCTAGCTTGGCGCTTGCCGTTTCGACAGTAACCGACAATCCCAGCCCAGAACAATCTGGTGAAAACGCTATCTCAGATAAAGAAGATAATATTGCTGTTATTTTTCTTCGCATGGTAATGTTCAGTCCATTCAGAACAAAGAATTCGCCATCAGTTCCCTGAAAAAGAAACTGCTATCGTCAGAGCCCGTACAATTTTGGAAAATTGTTTGTTTATATTTAAACGCTATCTCAAGAGTTTTATCAGTGCGATCCGGAATTGTGGTAAGGAAGAACAATCTTTCTTATGTGCCAGTTTCGCCGTTTATGTTCATGGTAGATATAGTATTCAAGCTTCATGATCAGCTAGCCCATATAGGTACCCAAAAGATTGTTAAAATTATAGAAGAATATTTCTGACACCCGGCTGTTAATTCTATTGCACGTGATGTATGTGTCAGCTGCCCACATTGTCAGCTATTTAAATTTTCAAGTCAACTCAAAACTCCACCTGTTCTTAAAATTCAATCTGCTCATCCATTTGATCTCGTAGCGTTAGACCTGCTCCAGTTTCCTCGCTCAGCTAGGGGTAATATTGTTCTGCTTGTGGCCATTGATCATGATTTTATATTTTAATAGCAGTACCTGTGAGAAATAAATTGGCTAGCACTGTATCAGATGCGTTAAAAAATATTGTATTACCTAGCATGATTAGAATACCTAACCGAATTCTAACCGATAATGATCGGAATTCAGGGCTGCAGAATTTAACGCAGCTGCAGATTCCTTTTATTGCGCGCATTTTTTCAACTCGCTATAGGGTGTCATCCAATTGCTGAGTTGAGCGCAGTAATCAAACAATTATTCAGTTTTTGAAGGGTACCACCTCAGATAATCCATTACAGTGGGATAATAAGATTAGTAGAGCTTTAATAACTTATAACAACACGCACCATTCGCAGATAGGGTGTAGTCCGGCTCAACATATCCTTAGGAAGAGCCATGATGGCACTAGCGCAGTGTCTGTGAAGGTAGAAACGGTTAATTCGTGGAGAGAAGGCCATTTAAAGTTTTGTTCCTTCAAGGTAGGTCAGAAGGTAGCGCACAAAATTAATAGAGTAGGGAATCTTAGCATAGATAAATTAGCACCGAAATTCGAAGGACCATTGCAGGTAACGAAAGTACAGTGTACTGTTGTTACGTATGAAATTAGTGATAATAGGGGTAAAATTCAGTTATAGACAGCTTAAGGATTCATAGACAGCTTAAGGAATGGTGCGATTTTCCAAGATATTTGCACAAGTATTTAGAGTCAACAGGAGATGCAGAATCACGACTTACCTTAGCGAACAGAGAAGACAGTTTGATGGACGGAAGTGGAGATAATTTTTGAGGTGCAGGAATTTCATTTCTAAACAACAGTAGTGGTAGTAGCAGCAGTGATGACAGTAGCATTGATAGTAGTAGTAGTTCAGGCAGAAGCCCGGGTGCAGGTAGTAGTAGCGAAGACACAGGTAGCGGTAAAAGTAGAAGCAGCAACGTCGCAAAATTAACGCGCAATGCAGGGGCAGTTCAATCGAACGTAAATAGTAAGAGCAATCAGCAGCGCGACGAATTTGGTAGCAGTAGGCTGGAACACGTCGCAAACTCTATATCAAACAAAGTAAAGATTGATGATCGTGAAGCATTGGGGGAAAACTGGAGAAACTAACGGGAATCGTGATGTAGTGAATGAGGTAGGCGATGGTGAGAGGTTCATCAGGCCAGGAAATAATTCAGAGGATTTGTTAAAACCAAAATCATCGACGCCAAGTAGACAAGGTAGCTTAGAACTTCAGTCAGGGGAATCCCTTTCTCCGATTACTAATAGTCCCCTGATTGTCAGAGATAGGAATCATTCATTTTTGTATCTTGGGTAGAACAGTCATTTAGGATTCAGGAAGAACTAATTGATGATGCTATGAAGGAAATAATGGCCATGACCAGAGTTCACGAAGCGGAATCGCTGCGGATCCGTTCTCCCCAATTGGTTAAGGACGAAGTTGACTTTAGAGGTGTCGGAGAGTATACAGGAATATCTAGGAACGCGTCCGCTGCCAGCAGCGAACTGAATATAATGAAGGAACAGGCAGCGCGATCTCGAAATATTTCTTGAAGGTATCAAATTAATAATAATGTCTTAAGTGGAATTTGGGATAGGAGATACATGGGTAGTGGGAGTGAATTGGATAGATATAATTTGTTAGAACCGGAGAGTTCAGATGTAGCTACAAAATTACCTGTGATTAACACACCTGTGTCAGATCAGAGAATTACATGTTCTAAAGGCAGGGCAGAGAACTTTCCTCATGTTCAACCAAGAGTTCCGGCCTATACTTTCAAAGAAAGTTTAGTGATCGTAAGTTCATCAGCCAATCATTGACGGCCTTTCAAGCAATCCCATCAATCATAGACAAGAAAATAGAGCGTAAGTACTTACGTTCACTTAGCGAGTTTTGAAAGTATGGCCCCTGGAGGATAAAACTTGCAGTAAGAAATGATTATGCTATGAATGTGGAAATGGAGTTGATGTATAAATTAAATGTACTGCTATATCGGGTGCTTAAAATGTTGTGTATATTGGTTTTAAGTATAAGTTCCCTTGATGCTAGTGCAATTATATTAAATTTGAAACTTGCTTTAGTAGCGTATCTTAGCCGGTAGGGGAGAGCTTAAATTTAAGAATTATGCATCAGATTTAGGCCGAATTTCGCTCATGATTGACAGAGTTTTTTTTTACTTGCCTTGAACATAGATTGCATATACTAAATCGGCCATTATGAAACGTAAATGCTCTGATATGATGACAACGAAATACGTTAATGTTCATTTTCTGGGTAACTGAACTATCACACGTCTGGGTTGAAATTTCATTCGTATCACTGGACGACTTTGTTAGTAATATAGTTATGTTCACAATATAGTTATGTTAATTGTGTGTGTTAGAATGATTAGGTAATCAGAATGTGCTAAACCTTTTTGTAAATAATGTACTTATGCTGCGAAGCGTGATGTTTTTTTTGCGTGGACATAAGTATCCACTGGTGGGGGGAAATGTTATGATCGCAATATCGTATAATAATCATTTGTTTCTTTGAATCTGTATTTATCTTTGTTATTCTGAAATTTTCTGAGCTCATTTTTAATGTTCTTTATTTTTCTAACGTATTTTTTTCAATTGTTCGTCAGACTTAGGAACTGAAAAAAATGGTTCTTTGGAGAACGACGTGTCTGTAGTGAGGTAGAATATTTCGATAGGAGTTAGTTAGTGGAAGCCGGTTGCGGAAGTTATATGTACACAGTGAAAAGTTTATCAGTTCACCGTCTAAAACCACTGTATCGTTTTTATCCTCAAAAGGCAGTGTACGACCGAGCTGTACGATCACATAAGGTTTTATGAAGTGGTAGCCACGTGTAGACTGCGGCGGTGTGTGCGCCACGACAAGGCAGGTTGAAAAGCCGTCGCATAAACCGTGCGACTGGCCGAGTGAGGGGGCCGAGTGCGCCATGACGGGCTGATTTGAGAAAAGTTGATTTGAGAAAAGTTGATTTGAGAAAAGTTGATTTGAGAAAAGTTGATTTGAGAAAAGTTGATTTGAGAAAAGCGGATTTGAGAAAGGCTGATTTAAGAAAGGCTGATTTGAGAAAGGCTGATTTAAGAAAGGCTGATTTGAGAAAGGCTGATTTGAGAAAGGCTGATTTGAGAAAGGCTGATTTGAGAAAGGCTGATTGGCTGGATACTCGTGAACTCGTTGTGATGCAGTCACGATGAGGGAGCGTTGCATGATATCAAATCAGGCTTCTCTAGCTGAACTGCAGTTTAGCTGCACTTTCTTGTGCCAGCACCAACAGCTGTTGCGAAAAACTAACAGGTGTGCCAGACTAGCTTCACTCGTACAGTTGCCTAAACAAGCCTCTATCTAGACGTTCAATATCATTGCGAACTATGGTTTGCTCAATATACTGACGATATAGCACCTAGACGCTCGATATTATTGCTTATTATTTTGGTTTGTGCAACAATCGTGAGCAGCTAGGGCTGCTTAAATGGTGTTGTTGCAAAGGTATCTGGCTAAGGATTGACTTCTAACTAGCTAGCGATATCGAGGACTGAACAGTGATTATTTTCGATGTTGAAGTAGGGAACCAGCGTCTACAGCTAGACTTTATAACTATTATTTATTCGGAATGTCCTCAAGAGTGTTGTGCCGAACACGATCGATTCCTATTGAATTGAGGAATTTAGAGCTAATTTTCTCACTAATGTCGTTTCGTCGTCGCCGAGACTTTTATAGCGAACATACAAGTTTCCAGTCTCGAAAGAAAAAATTCGATAATCTGAAACATTCTGAGACCGCTAAAGAATGAGCTTAATTTTATTTCAAACCCTAAGAAAAGTAGGCATTATTTAGATCCTAGGCATGAATGGTATTTAAAAAACTTTCTCCGGCTTAACTTTTGTGCTTCACAATTTTTTTGACAGCAACTGTAGCTGTGGCGAACGCCAGGTGCGACGACATAGCGCAACACTTGTCAAATTGTCGTGAAAAACATATGTGATGTTATTGATTTTTCAACGGAAGCGATACAAAATATAAACAGTCTAACTTGAAGGTTCAACTTGAACGGAGTGATTCCGTTGACAGAGTACATAGCAGGAAACAGATTTGACTTTTAAATTACTCAACTGTGAAATTAATATATAATATTATCATCATTATCATCATCAATTCAATCAATCAATCAATATCAATCAATATCAATTATCATCAATTAATATATAATATTATCATCATCATCATTATCATCATCAATTCAATCAATCAATCAATATCAATCAATATCAATTATCATCAATTAATATATAATATTATCATCATCATTAATAAGTCATCATTAATAAGTCCCTCATTACGGTGACATGACATTGTTGCAGCCGTCAGGTGAGTTCAATAAAGTTGAAAGTGAAAGCAATTAGGGATGTGAGCAGCTAGGGCTGCTTAAATGGTGTTGTTGCAAAGGTATCTGGCTAAGGATTGACTTCTAACTAGCTAGCGATATCGAGGACTGAACAGTGATTATATTCGATGTTGAAGTAGGGAACCAGCGTCTACAGATAGACTTTAACTATTTTTTATTCTGAACGTCCTCAAGAGTGTTGTGCCGAACACGATCGATTCCTATTGAATTGAGGAATTTAGAGCTAATTTTCTCACTAATGTCGTTTCGCCATCGCCAAAATTTTTATTTTTGTGCTTCGCAATTTTTTTGACAGCAACTGTAGCTGTGGCGAACGCCAGGTGCGACGACATAGCGCAACACTTGTCAAATTGTCGTGAAAAGCATATGTGGTGTTATTGACTTTTTATGCAACGGAAGTGATACAAAATATAAACAGTCTATCGTGAAGATTCAACTTGAACGGAGTGATTCCGTTGACAGAGTACATAGCAGGAAACAGATTATTTTAATTTTAAATTACTCAACTGTGAAATTAATTGACTGCATTTGGTTATCCTTCACATCATCATTAATAAGTCTCTCATTACGGTGACATGACATTGTTGCAGCCGTCAGGTGAGTTTATTTAAGTTGAAACTGAAAGCAATTGCGGATAGAAGCAAAAAATAAACTAATGAGGAACAACAGAGCAACTATTTAAAAAAAATTGATAAATGTTTTCAATGTTGAAATTAAGAGAATAGAAAGACACAATTTAAAATAATTATTTATCTTATATACTTAAATTGAGGAAACGCTATTATATGTATTTAACCCATATATATTATAAATTCATTCATTCATTAATTATTCATTCGTAATAATACAGTGTACACTGCGGTGGTGAGCACTCACATGAGAGCATTAGATCACGTCTTGATATAAATAACCATATAATATATAAATTATAATGTAAATATTATCGACCATACAGGTAGAAAGCAGTTAACTTTAAGTGAAAGAACATTTCCCAAAGAATTGATACAATTTATTACCGTTCATTTGTGATTCAATACTGAAGGAATGACCACAACAGGAGCACTGAGGATTAATAAAAAAAATTCAGAGGAAGGCCCATATATCCACCCTACACTTTTATTAATTAATTATTATTAATTATTATTAATTATTAGTTTTTCGTTTTTATTTAAATTGATCTCGCGGTAGCTGAATTCATATTATTTTGCAAAAAGCAAGTAATTATATCGATTGACATTGCGACGAAAATGTTTTAAAAGAATTACGTTTGCTTTCTTAATATAGTTATTATTAAACGTGTACAAAATGAATGTTTGGTACGAAAAGTGCATATTAACTCGCGGTACAAATATTTATGATAATGACAATAAATGAAAAGTTTTTGGTTTAGAAGGCATGATTCAAAATGTCAATTGAAAATCTTTAGAAAGTTAAGATCATTTGAATGCAAGATAAATAGGATATTTAAATAAGAGATACTCATGCACCAATGTTTCAAATGATCAAAGTTTCGCTCGGCAGCTTAAATTCATAGAGAATGAAGAGTTCAAATGCCAACTTTCCAAGAATATAAAGACGATTTTCTTCTAGCAAATGAACATAAAAATGACAATTTAATGTAATAACAAAAATGCGCGGTAGAAAAACAAAGGAATAACTTCTGGTAATCTCTTACTGTCATCACTCCTAAATTTAACATCACTACAAAGAAAGCCATTTCTTCAATCTTTCTAGCAAGAAAAACATTAATATTAATCCGTAATAGTTTTTGTTGAGCAGTAGTGATGCAAAATTTAGTATACGACTTCTAGTAACCTACATTAAAATTTTTCGACGTCGAAATAAGTAACGTGGCAAGCAATTTGGTTCGCTTTCCGTTTCTCACAAGTTCACAAAATATGTTCAGTAAATATATGAAAAGAAAACTCGATTCTACCTTGAAACCTAAACGAATATTATGGCAACGAAAATTGAATTGGTTATAAAATATTACACTGCAATACAGTCGAGTAATAACTTTCAACAATGGACGCATAGTTTATTAATTTGATATAAAGCAACAAAATTTTGCCTCTAATTTGAGGTATACATAACCTTTTATATCGCCATCGCCCAACTCCAATAATTGCATTTAATCCTTGTAGTTCTGACTATGAATTATGAAATTATTAGTTTATCGTTTTTATTCGCTTAATAAATACGATAAATTCCACTCTCCAGCCTCGCTGAGGCGGCGTTGCTGGAAACTGAGAGGGATTTCCGCGGTGGGGCTGGTCGTAATTTTNACTGGGACGTGTATGCATATGAACTGGTTCCAACAAAAGATGAAGAAGGAAGCAGATTTCGTAAACTATTAATCTTATTTCTTTTGAAATAATATTTAGACGTGTTTTACCACTCACACCATAACTTCGTCTCCGCGCAGGCTTCACAGGCACTCTGTTCAGCCGGTTATTGTCTCCAGTTGCTACAGGAGGCGGAGTAAATGAGGCTCTTAATAATACTGGAAAAACTAAAGAAAATTTTTGCTTTTTGGGATTTAATGAACACGGAACAGCAGAGCTGCCCGAGTTGTACAAGTGAGTCTGAAAATGGAGCGCGAATTTTGTGTTGGATCTTTTATTGTTGCTCGATGAAATACTAGTTGGTATAAAAATAGATTTGCACAATAATGTTAAAAACTATATTTCCTTTTTATTTATGAACTACAGGTACATCATCGTGTGCGTGTACCCCGTGCGTTCTGAAATGAAACAAATAATATAATCCGAGTTTATGATCCCATTTACATATAATTCCATATAATCAAATAAATGACATTTCATTCAGTAAGGTAATCATGTAATGACATTTACCATACGTCCCATCAGAGACGTGGTGCCAGACGTCGCCGCCTACAACGTCTACCTGATGGAGACGTCGTATGCCACAGCAGTGCCCCCCAGGGGGCTCTGTGGACTGGAGAGGTAATGAGTGGGGACTCGTAAATTATGATGGTAATGATGACCAAATGGTAACTGGTACCAACAATAAACTAGGTTAAAACCTTAAAATAACGTATTTGTATTCATATTGAGAGTTAATTGAAAACTTTCACTCTAAACTAAAGTTGCCAACTAAGATAGTTTAGTCACTGCTGCAACGACCAAAGTTTCTACCCCATCCCATTATTTACGTCTCAGCCATTAATAGCAGAAGGTTTCAACGGTGTTCTTCTGTTCAAGTCGTCACTAGCATCAATTCATTACCTTGCAGGTGCAGTTATTGTTGTAATCAGTCCAGTTATCATCATCACCTTACAGCGAGAACTGCCATAATCAGCCCTCTTAATAACCCCACTTGTTTCATCAATCCAAATTTATAACCTCATATCCACAGTTACTGCAAACTCTATCCCCACGCGCACGTGTGGTTCTTGGTGACATCTCAGAACTTGGACCCCAGGACGCTCGAAGAATTGATGCTAATTCAGGCCACATACCAGAACTTGTGTGTGGCTCATTTCAACCTCAACTTGCATTTCCAGGACACTCCTCTACTAGAACTTTACCACTCCAAGAAGTTCAATAAAACTTGTAAGTAGCATATTATGTACAACTCGGCTAGAGAAATGGAAGTAGGACTCGAACATGGTAACAAATTACATCGTAATTAAGGTTGTTTGGTGGTAACGTTTGTCAATAACTTACAAGTCATATGTTGTTCCAAGGATGTAAATGGTCAGATCGAGTACGCTAATGGAAACCTGAGCTGCATGGTAAGTATAAATCATAAAAAAGAACACAAACAGGCAAATTCTTAACTTAATTGAAGGTAAACGCATCCAGAATAATAAATATCCCAATGTTTGACAGCGTTCAGAATTCACCACCTGAGCGACCTGAGTCGCCTGGCGCTCGTGTACAAATTCGGAGGTTTGTACACCGACATGGACGTCATCGCGCTGCGCCCTGTTGTGCTGTGGGGACCTCATTGAAGTATACAAGTATACTCATGGTTTATACAAGGTCCCCGAAGGATTACAATACTAGAATTTGAAACAAGAACCAACACCAGGGGCCACGGCAATAAACTAAAAATACTGCGCTGCAACTTCTCTACGCGACAACATTTCTTCTCGCTTCGAATCACCGACATGTGGAACAGCCTCCCCGATGACATCGTTGGCGCTCCAAGTATGGACGCATTCAATAACAGACTAGATAAAGCTATGAAAAATTATATGTTCAGATTTGAATTGCCTAGCACCATATCGAACGCGGTGGAAGTCTAGTAGCTACTTCAAACTATCATAAGTCATGAAAAGATCCGGTCAAATGACACGATTTTAGATCTTCTGTGAACAAGGCACGAATAAGAAAAGAATCGGCGACAGGGCCCATCAGGCCTACACTTCAGCGCCGAGATCAATATGTTATATGTTATGTTATAGAACATGATCCTGAGGGTCATGAAGCATATTGCTGCTAACTATAATGTGAGGGCATAGAACATGTACCTGAAGGTCATGCTAACTATAATGTGAAGATAAACGGGGTGTGAGGTAATGGGTTTGATATTTTAAACCGTGCCCGGTATGTTGAAGAGAGTATGCTATGTTGCAAAGAGGGGTTATATTAAATTGTTTAGGTGACCGGCATTAGTGGCCGGCTCTGAGTGAGATTGTTCCTGTTTTAATGTTATTGCAAGCTGACTGAATCATCTACCTACACGTATTGTAGGAAATTGCAGGCTTTTATCTGGATTTTGTTGGACCATGGTCGCAATAAATCAAACAATTTCTCTTCACAGCGTTAAATTTGAGAAAAATAGCGCCCATTGCTTGATTCAATAAAATGGGCTTATAAGGGCCTGCTGGTGTTTGCAGGGAGACGTCTTCGCAGCCAACGGACCGGCGGCTATGACGGCTGTGGCTAAACTTTTGGGATGTGATCGAACCCCCGTCGGTTTAGAACGCTTGGATAACTACAACAACCGAAAATCTCAACCAATTAAACCGTGCGATGAACTCCAACAACAAAAACTTTGTTCCAGTAAGTTCACTTTTGCCAGATGTTCTAAAGTTTGCACTGGTTGGCGGTCAAAGTTCAAAGTTACCAGCAAGGAAATAAGTTGGATTCAGTTGAGAGTTAACTACGGGATTTTCAAAATTATTTGGCCACTTCTTATTTCTTGTGAATTATTTATATAAAAACAATTATAAAATTTCATTCTTTTCATTCTAAAAAATTTAAACAATAGGTCTTTTCCACCCATAGAAACCGTGAGTTCATAAGATAATAGTTATAGTTTTTGACCTGTATTTTTTCGTGCCGAATAGTTTAAGGTTTATGTTTCGAGCTCAATATTTTTAATTTAATTTCACTTTTGGTATAAAGTGCACAGGTGCTTAATTAGAGACAAATGAAGAGCAAGACGAATAAAAACATCAAACATTAGAAAGTTGTCTTGTGTAGAGAAGCTGCTTAACCGCTGATAGCACGTCTTTGCTTTGAACAGACGAGACTGAGAACTGTGACTGGGTGGCACTCAAATCCTCCGCCTTCTTACCTCTGCCTCACACCGAGGCTGGAAAACTTTTTCTGGGCCCTGAAAACAATAGGTCTTTTCCACCCATAGAAACTGTGAGTTCATAAGATAATAGTTATAGTTTTTGACCTGTATTTTTTCGTGCCGAATAGTTTAAGGTTTATGTTTCGAGCTCAATATTTTTACGCGTCTCTGCTTAGCTTACCTCAAGGAGAGACACAAACGAATCTTTTGACAATTAACCACAATGACAGTTTTCTTATGGCCTTATGATGAGTTTAGGACTTATGACCTCAGTCCACGGTCACGCTGATGCGCCGCCTTCGTCTTCCTCCGTCTCCAAGTCATCGATAGGCAGGTCGCCCCACCCTCGGGTCCCGGATGTAAGGTTGGACGTGTTCTCTCCCCTCTCATCAGCATCTTTGGCAAGGCATTACACAGCCTCGGTCCTACCACGGACAGTGATCCCTCAGTAAGAGGCAGTACTCTGGCCGCGGCTCGGTTATTAAAAGGGAAAACCCTGCAGTTTCCCCCTTCTTTCGCTGTAATATTTTGGAGGTTTCACTTTCAAAGTTGGGAGTCAGCCTGGTTATCATATTCCAAGTATGATATATCTCTCTCTTCTCCTCTCCAGTGAGTGCAGTCCCAAATGTTTCAACCTGACCCTGTCAGCGGTATGAGGCAGCTCCAGCTGCCTCATACTGCTGAACCTGGACGTACGTGAAGGTCCGCTGGGCTGACTCCAGTTTCCGCACCCCACCCGCCTTGAGCGGCGTCCAAAGCTGGCAGCAGTACTCAAGATTGGGGAGCACTAGGGCTCTGAAGTGTGTAATCATTGACGCTGCTTCTCTTGTTCGAAATGTCCGCCAGATCCCCTCTATCCCTTATCTGCCTCGAGCAACTATTTCCTCGATGTGGTCATCAAGCGTGGCTTCGGTATTCATCAACACTCCGAGATTTCGAACAAATTGCTTCTCGTCAATTTCTGTGCCATCGATGCCAAGTAGCGATTTGTTATACTGGTCTCTGTGCCGCCTGTGTATTTTATTGCTTCGAACTTGGTGCCGTTGAATTGCATATTATGCAAGCACCGAGCCCTGTGACACTTCGCTTTTCACCCTTACTTCTCTAGATTTTGAGTTTCCGATTGGGACAGCTTGTACTCTATCTGTAAGGGATTTATGGATCTACTCTAACAAACTTCTTCCTACACCCAACTGCCTCAGCTTTCTGAAAAACCACCTCATGGTCAACTTTGTCACAAGCTTTAGCAAATTTAGGTAAACTAAGTCCACGCCAGCTTCCCCTTCCAGTAGGGCAACAAGGCGGTGATAGAGCTCCAATAACTGTAACAAACAGGAAGGAACCATGTTGTCGATTATTATACAGTTCAGGCTATACCATATAGTGGACAAGCCTCCTGGCCATTACCTTCTCAAAAACCTTAATTTTCTATGAGGTCAAGTTCACAGGTCTGTAATTTAGGGGTCGGTTTCTCGACCTCCTTTTTTGATTGGCGTTATCAGTCTCACTTTTAGGCCCTCAACAATAATGCCTTCCATTATATAGGCTTTCCAGAACATTGTAAGAAGAGCCTTCAGCGTTCCAACACCTTTCTTCAACCGCACTGCCGAAATCCCATCGGGTCTGTAATGAAAACGTCTCCAGTTCTTTGATACTCATTTCCATATCCTCTGGTCCAAACTCAATGTTCTCCAGCCCCCTTCCACCTGGTAGCTCCTGAAGAACTTCAATTTCATTCTCCTGTCTTGAATAGCGGGAGCTACTGAACGCTGATTCAAACTGCGATTCCAATAACTCACACATGCCCTAGTCATTTCCAACATAGACATCGTTATCTTTCAGCAGGCCCACTCCTAGCTGTCTTTATTTTTGCCTTGGAATGAGCCTATTTAAAAAAATATTTAGGATTCTCTCTGATGACTTCAACCTATTCGTACCTCGGCAGCTAATTCTTCCGTCCTGTACGAGTCCAGAAACCTGCGTTCGGTTTCCTTGCGGAGCACTCATAATGACGCAGATGTTGAGTTTTTTATGTGGTGCACGTGTTCAACAGAGCCATCGGAGTTTCCAGATTCTGATCTCAATTACCCCGTGTATTTTTGCGAGGGAGTTCCTGAGGTAAACAATCACTCCTCCCTTCTTCCTCCCTTTCATTCAATCCGCACGATAATGTTGGAATCCTTCCATTGCAATTTCTGCATCAAGGATGTATTTTCTTGGGTGCGGCTACGTTAGTGCAATAATAAAGATCCCACCCTCGTCGGCCATCTCATGCAGCACGCCAATCTTGCGACGCGCTCCTTGTGGGAAGAGCCCCTCGATGTTGGCCAGCAGAATGCCAGACTCTTCCTTTCTTGGTGTTCTTACCTTCTGCGACACTGATCTGCCAGGCGTCCCTGGCCCATTAGCTCCTTCATCTGGAGTTGCATTAGTTCAGGTTGTGAATAAGGTGGTGCTTTCAGCATGGCCTTGGGTGTGTGTCCCTAAACACTCTGGGTATGTTACCTGGGGGTATCTTAAGAATGTTACGAGATTTACCAGAGTGTGAGAGGTGTGTGTGACCATGCAGTGACGAAGACCGGTCATAATATGTGGGCAACACAGCTGAATTATTCATCTGGTGTCAACGTGAATACGGGAAGTTTTTCACAGCCTTGGTACCAAGCACATTCGTGAGAGCGTTTTAAAATACTGACGATTGACAGTTCCTATCTCGGGGGTTTCGAACCGATCATTCTCATTAACCGTAATTATCAGCTGTCCGGTATAGTGCACGAGTTATTGAATGCGTGAGCATTTCATTTTTGTCTAATTTCTCAACAAAACTACTGTACTTAATATGACGGACTAAATTCAGCTATAAAATAGGCGAATAAAGGATTCTAACAACAATTCTGAATGAAATATATTCAAAAGTATAAGGAGCTGTGAGAACTCATGTCAACGAATGCAACTCAAATCTCACGAGGCGGTTTCTCATCAATAATGCAATAACAATCAAAATATTCAATTTTCAGGAATGATAGTGATGAACGCTTGTAATGACAACTATTAATATAATATTTCTTCTTGCAGTTATACCCAGAGAGTCTCGGCGTCCACTTCTACAACTACTTGACACACGACNCTCCTACTGCTTATTGTAAGAGCTTTTGAGCCTTGAAATTTATGAAAGTGGCATTGAAATTTATGAGCCTTGAAATTTATGAATTTAAAATTACTTTATTGTCACTGCATATGCATTAGACCAACATTTTATATTCTATACAGTATAGTATATATCACTATAAGTACAAGCTTTGCAGTGTAATCGTTTCGCACAACTTAGATCCTGTCTCTTATACACATCTAGATGTGTATAAGAGACCGGTCGTTGCCAACCGAGGAATTTGGTACTCGACGACCAGCGACATTTTTATTTTTTGAAAAATGTGAGCAGCAATAAATTCCTCAGCATCCGAATTGTTGAGTTTCAGCATACAAATTGTGCTGAATATCATTTGCTTTATCATTATTTTTACTTTAGTTTCGGGTCCTCAGCGAAATAGCCTGCCAGCGTCGCGATAACCTTGTAGTCGGTGAATAGAACGACTCGCACGACTGGAAAATACCTTTACTTTTGTGGGGATTTTTTGTGCTCAATTATAATTCGTTTTTACTTTTAGAGGCACAACGAATTTTAATTTTAATTCATGATAATGGATACAACTTCGAATCAGCTGTAATTGACTTTGACTTGTCTGATCACTTGGTGACGTTCTTTTACTTTGAGGGTGACAATCACTTGGTGACGTTCTTTTGTTTTTCGTTCAATCCACCTGTGAAAAAAATTTGCTTAATTAATGATGACAATATTCAAAAGTTTAATGAGAAAATGCGATTCTTTTCGTCGCCATTTTTGTCCAAATTATTGAACCCAACTTAGCAATACACTCTTTTATATCATTCCAAAATTTATATCGAATCTTTTCCTGTGAAATTTCTCTCTGTAAGAAAAGAAAGGCCTGCTAGGGTGACTGCTGAGAATAATTAAATCTGCCATTAGGAAAAACAAAAACTTCTGAAGCTGTCCCGTTCTGGTGAAAGTCTTCGTCAATCGTATGCCAATTTTCGGAATGTCCTAGACACGCCAATTAGGACAGTTAAATGAAAGACGAAACTACTCAGCTTAAATTAAATAGGAGTCAAATGATTAAAATATTTTATGGAAAATTGTTAACACCTTGCATTGAAAAAATGTTGTAAACTGACCAATTGAATTGTTTAAACACAACAAGTCAATTTTTGGTATTGACGCCGCAACTAAAATAATTATATTCAATAATAATTTTTTCTCTGTTGCTGATGGCATTACTAAGGACCTAGGACCTGTGAACAATTATATGGTGCATGCTATTCCTTTCTGTGAGGCATCCTGCTTCATTTTCCCGACTTCTGAACTAGAAATAAAAATATATTTTGCGATTGTGCCGATGACATTCAGCCAGGAATATTGTCTCTTGTAGCTGACACCGTAGCTCAAGTTTTAGCGTACATTTTTAACCTATGCATGTAAGAAAATTAACTGTTAACGGTATTACCGGCGTTTCAGTAACCGGTCGGCACGTGAAAAGAAACACCGTGTCGCCGTTTTTATTCTAATTTAACACTAGAAATCCGTAAAACATCTGATAATAACGGCGAAACAGTTTATTTTCACGGGGCGACCGGCCACTAGAACGCCGGTGGGGCCGTTTTTTCACCGTTTTTTCTAACAGTGATGCATGTCCACCGGAGTGTATCCTGATTCATTGAAACGTGCTCGAGTTATACCTATTTTAAATCTGGCGACCCTTGTAAAGTCTGTAATTATCGTCCAATTTCAACCTTGCCTTTTGTTACTAAGATTTTTGAAAAAAATTCTCCATTCCAGAATCAAAATTTTTTTCGACAAATTTTCAATAATATCAGATGATCAGTTTGGTTTTCGTAAGGGTACTAACACATGACAATATTTTATCTAGTCCCAGGCCTCCTTAGATAAATAACCAAGACCTCCCTTTTTATCTAGTCCAAGACGTCCGCGATTTTATTATTACCCTATATTAATTTGACTTTTATTAACATGAAAGATTATATTAATTTGACATGCTGTTTTCAATTACATCTTATTTTTCAGTGTGTTACTTCTTCCATAGATATGTTTGCTCCTAGTGACGTGCTATTATCAGTTTTCTTGAGGTTTTTGTTACACTGTTAGAAAAATGACCGTTAACGGTATTACCGGCATTTCAGTAACCGGTCCGCACGTGAAAAGAAACACCGTTTCACCGTTTTTATTCCAGTTTAACACCAGAAATCTGTAAAACATCTGATAAAAACGGCGAAACAGTTTATTTTCACGGGGCGACCGGCCACTAGGATTCCGGTGGGACCGTTTTTCACCGTTTTTTCTAACAGTGTATGGATGTGTGTTATTTTGAGCAACTTTATGTCGTTTTTATCGTTATTATATTATCATTTGAATGGGATTAAAGGACCACCTTGGTGTCTGCAAAGCTTTTTTTCAGTTGCGGGCATTCACTCGGAAGCTTTTGCTATTTTTTTCATGTTCCTTACTACTATATTGTATTATGCATGTATGTTACTGTATGTTGATAAACGTTAAACAATTATAATAATATATCCTGATGTACATCCACATAAACGAATTTTCTAATATCTAATTTTCTGATATGCGATTCAGCTCCTACTGCTTATTGTAAGAGCTTTTGAGCCTTGAAATTTATGAAAGTGGCCTTGAAATTTATGAGCCTTGAAATTTATGAATTTAAAATTACTTTATTGTCACTGCATATGCATTAGCTCAACATTTTATATTCTATACAGTATAGTATATATCACTATAAGTACAAGCTTTGCAGTGTAATCGTTTCGCACAACTTAGATCGTTGATAAAAGCAATAGTATTCATACAATGAGTCACCTATTGATGTGTGAAAAAATGTAGATGTTCGTGAGAAACTTACGCTCAGGTCCCTACAGTTTCCAACAATTTTCTACAAAAAGTTATGAATAAAATTTAAACTACAATTCGTAAATTTGGCTATGAATTTTCGTTTTTTTTTGCTTTCATCCACTTTCAACATGATTTTTGTATGAAATTGTAGAACATGCCGAGCATGGGTCATCATGAGCCTGAATGGTTAACTCGAAAATATTTAATTTGAAAACGGGAACAGCTGCCTGAGTCGGTGGCAGTTTCATACATAAGCAGCTGTTGAACAAGTGAGAATATCAAAAAGGCAACATCAGTTTGATAGGATTTTAACCAGTCTTCTGTCAGCAGTTAGATGTGAAGCTGATGTTCATCAAATGTAAGCACCCGAACTTCAATGCGGCAAACGGTGTAAGCCTGAACATTTTCCAGCAAGCAAAGCTCAGAAATAAATAAGTTGCCCATCAAAGGCTGGGACATGAAAGAGATTAAACGGTAAATTTTCCATTGCAGAACCTAGTCATGCATAATATCTCTGTAAAAATATACTACCGTTTCATTTCGAAACAATTCAGAACATTGGTATTCATGCGTATAGATATTATGGCATATTTCGAGCATAATTGTTATTCATTTACTCGAGTTTCATCATCAATTCGCAAGCTTTTCATCCCCCATAAACAAAAGATGATCCGTAACATTTTTCGTTTTGAAAATTTATTTCTGCATTCATGGCCCACTTACTGCATCTTTTAACTAAACAAGCGTTTTATTAAAAATTAATAATTTATAGGATAAATTCATGTGCGTCAAACATTAAGAAATATAATCATTTAATCATTTGTGATTATTTTTCAAATAATTAGAAATTAGCACAACGAGTTAGTAATTTATCTCACTTTACGCGCCCCATCACCAAATACAACGACAATTCACGGGTGTAAAATCACCTTAAAACGATACTAATGTAAATTAATAGAGGATTTAAATTCCTAATTTAATGCTTCAAAATCCATTGAAAAACAACCGTATTTTGTTTTCATAACTTGAAATTCCCACGAAAATGGCACAAAAAATGAGGAAATTGCAGATTTAAAATGCATGATTATGAAATTTGGTGAGGGATATCTTCAAAGTTTGTCTCTGGCGCCTGGTGCAGCCAGTGGACGATCAGCAAGTCAATTGTGGGCTCCTTTTTCTTCGATACAAAAACTTGAACTGCGCAAGATATTCTCGCGGCAAAATAATTTTTAAATAATTTCTAAGCAAAACGCTTCTTTCTCATAGAGGGTTTTGTCATCCATTAAATTAACAGTATTAGTGAAGCTATTCTGCCAGTCTTGTGGTCAGAGAACCTGGTCAGTGATAATATTCGTAGAAATAATATCAACTGTGCCAAGCCCTATTAAATTTCATCATAGTTATTCTATTTTTTATCTAAATGAGTTTAATGTTATTTTTTATTTTCTTCGTGAATTTTGAATAATTATAAAAACCAGCTGCGGTTGAATTCCCGTGTATTTTATTTGAAGCAGTGCTGATTCGAATTATTTTATGCAGTTCTATTTAATTGAAGCTTTTTCTCGGATTATCATGCGCCAGTATGGAATCTTAAGAAGCTGATCCAGATGATCATGACCCTCTATATGAGGAATTTCAGTGCTCTGTGATCGACGAGAAGGAGGCAACAGATTGGTTCCCAGTGACGACAAGAGTGAAGCAGGGCTACAGCTTGTCAGGGGGGTTGTTAAGGGAATGCGATCCAAGGTAAAAGACGTGGAATCCGATGGAACTTCACAACCATGCTTTTTCACCTCGACTTTGCAGATGACACCGCCCCTTTTATATTTAACATTTAAGCACTTGCTGCATAAACAACCAGTGGCCATACTTTCAAAACTCGCTAATTGAACGTAAGTACTTGCGCTCTATTTTCTTGTCTATGATTGGTAGATTTTGCTTGAAAGGCCGTCGATGATTGGCGGATGAACTTACGATCTCTTAACTTTTTTGAAAGTATAGGCCCAGATCAGAGGATAATGCTGCCAAAGTTGGGCTGAAACTTAGTGCCAAGAAGTGCATGAGGCAGCAGGCTGAGAACTGGAGGGGCGAAGTGGAGGAGGTGTATAGAGCTTCACATATCTAGGTGTAAATGATAATAAAGATGGTGAAGGTACAGCGGATGTGAAGAAAAAAGCTGTAATGGCAAGCGCGCAGTTGGAAAGGTTATTAATCAAACATCTGGCAGGCCAGCAACATCAGCAAGAAGACCAAAGCCTCCCTTTTCAAAAGCTTGGTCCTTTCAGTTCTTTTACATGGATGTGAGACTCGAAACTAAGAAAGGAACATGAGAGGAAGCTAGCTATCTCCCAGAGCAAAAGCTTACGGAAGATCTTCAAGATTCGATGGCAGCAATACGTCTCGAGCAAGATAGTTAGTTCTTAAAGCGGCAGAGGCGGAGAAAGTCCGCGAGTAGGTGTGAAGGATGAGGTGGAACTGTGTGGAACATGTGCTGAGGAAAGACAGATTTGTTGCGGTGCCATCAGGAAAGAGTGGAAGAGAACAAGGGGTAGCGCAGAGTGGTCAGAAAGAGGAAGGGGAAATGGGAAAGATATAAGGACAGAGTAAGCGACTGTGCTGTGACCGTCGAGTGGATCTGAAGTAAGAAGGAAGAGAGGCCGACGAAAGACAACGTGGAGATGGAGGTGGAAGTGGGAAGAAAAAGTGCAGACTGGAATTTGTGGAACTTAGCACGACGAGCAGCTGCAAACAGAACCCAGTGAAGGAGTGATGTCCATGTCATCTGCGCCTTCTGGCGCTGAGAGAATTAAGTACAGTTATTCTCGTACAGAATGACCATACGATGGCAAAAAGTGCATCGCTATTTGGACAAAGTCTCAGTCATTTATCTGAGTGAGCGAGGTGATGATCATCTTACAGGTAGCAGTGCTTATGATATAGGCCTTAATAAGCCCATTGAATTCATCGTTTTGTTAAATCTAAATGATTTTTAACATTTAGTGACGTAGAATTTTCCTGTTGTCCGATTTTATGTCGAGTCCGACAAGATGTTGTAAGAAGGCCATTGTATTACCCGAGAATGCACCCGAGGTTGTCTATGAAATATTGTATTCTCTTCCCACGTCGGGACACATTTTACGTAGTTTTTAATATCTAAGGGGAAAATTTTGCCCGGACTGGTGACAGCAATTACAGGACAATACGGAGGGAATGATGCACTAAAAGATGTTGGAAGTTTACGTAAATTTTCAAGTACAATCAACTGCAATATTGCAGCCTGGATGGTCCTTGAAAAATGGTTCTAACTTTATTTCTGATAAATTAAAGCGAACATGCAGCCAAGGACCGGAATAAATAGACGCTGCAGTCTCTTCAACAAAGTGAACCTAAAAAAATGTTTCTGCGTTTGATTAAAATAAATTTTTTTGCATTAAAGTTAACAATTGACGCTGTAGCGTAAATGTTATGGCCGTGAACACGCGAGCCTAAAAGACACTTGACTAACTTATTGCAAACTCGACTTATTTTATTTAACTTTAATAACATTATTTTAGCTTTTTAACTCTAACTTATTTTATTCAACTTATTTTATCTAACAAAACTTTATTTTATTTAACTTTAACTTAACTTTAACTTATTTAACATTGACTAACTCATTCAAAATTTAAGAATCTTTACAACTACATTCAAGTTTTTCTTTTCATCATCAGTGATGATTCAAGTTTACAAAACATATTTTGAGTCCAAACGACATTAATTTAAGACACGAATTCAGATCGAGAAAACCGGTTTTCAAGGCAACCGAATCAAAATAAGTCATTAACAGTTGATCAATAAACACATTATTGACAATATTGAACTTTAATCCGTCTTCATGAACGATGTGGTTGAACTTCATTCGAATTCTAAAAAATTTCATTGGGTAAATTGTAAACGCTTATTATTAATTAGAATAGAAAAAGATCCTCCAGAATTGCCAGCGTCTTCCATTATCAGCAAAATACGTCACTAGAAGTTTCATCAATAATCTGGCAATAAACATTCCTATCGATATTGCGAACCATTCATTTTTCTTTAATTGCAGCCTAGGACGATTTTTATTGCAGGCGAGATGGCGGCAGCGGAGACTGACCATGTTAATCGTTCATGTACCTGCTACATGATGTGCGGAGTGTCAGCATAACTGCTACATGATGTGCGGAGTGTCTGCATAACTGCTACATGATGTGCGGAGTGTCTGCATAACTGCTACATGATATGTGGAGTGTCTGCATAACTGCTACATGATATACGGAGTGTCTGCATAACTGCTACATGAAGTGCAGAGTGTCTGCATACCTGCTACATGATGTGCAGGCGTAATGTGCAGTGCATTACGTGCAAGCAACATAACGTGTGGCGCTCAACATGCCAGCAACATAACGATCACGACGGGACAGCTAAGTATAAAATTTATTCTTCATGAAACTAAAAAGATGTAAAACTATTAAAGGTTATATTAATTTGAAATAAAAGCCAAAGCTGTCAGTGATATTTTATTTTGCGGCCAACAACTGGCAGGGAAATTTTTTGGTGGAATTTCGTAGCCAACCCAGGATTAAGACTTGGTCCCTAAAATAAGACTTGGCCTCGCGATTGAGACTGTACCCAGGGGTAGTGACTTGGCCTCAGTCGTTTAATATGACCTCATCAGTGGGATTTGGCCCCAGGTATTTAACATGACCTGAAGATCAGGGCTTGGGCCTCTGTTTGAAGTCCGAAGAAGATAAATTTTTCGGGCGATTTCATTGTAATCCTATTGACTTTAGGTATCAAATTCAAGTTATATAGCAGAACTACAGTTGGCCGTCGACGTTATATTCTTCAAGATTAACTCTATCACAAATTTAATACCCAACTTTATTATTAAAATACAAGAATTTATTAAAATCACAACCACGGCTCTGCTCCGTGTCCTTTGGTCCAAGCCAGCATCTTAGCAAGAATAAATGGCCGACTGCAGCAGACGATGTGACCATTGGCTGAGAAGCTTCATTTGGATGTATTGCTGAGGAGCTTCATTTGGATGTATTGCTGAGGAGCTTCATTTGGATGTATTGCTGAGGAGCTTCATTTGGATGTATTGCTGAGAAGCTTCATTTGGATGTATTGCTGAGAAGCTTCATTTGTAGTTTTTCACACCAGTTTCCTAAGGATTCACTGTAAAGCAGCTGTAGAGGTGCTTCATTCGGATGTATTGCTGAGGTGCTTCATTTGGGTGTATTTCTGAATGCTTAATTCGGATTTCTCATTGAAGAGCTTAATTTGGATTTCTTGCTGAGAAGCTTCATTCGGATTTCTTGCTGAGGAGCTTCATTTGTAGTTTTTCACACCAGTTTCCTAAGGATTCACTGTAAAGCAGCTGTACCCTGTCCATGAATTGAAGGATCTGGTGCGGACACAAGCAATTGATCACTGGCAGCTGAGCTTGAAGCTTGGCGACGCTCAACAAAAGGGAAGCTCACAGCCACGAGATTGCCTTTCATGACCAGCAGGCATCAGCGGCCGGGCATGATAGCTTCTGTGATAGCTTCCTCCAATTGATATTAGTTTCTTATTATTATTGACCTCAAATGGATATTATTTTATTATTATTATTAACCTCCAATGGATATTATTTTATTATTATTGACCTCAAATGGATTTTTCTATGATTATTATTAACCTCAAATGAATATTATTTTAGTATTATTGACCTAAAATGGATATTATTTTATTATTATTATTAACCTGCAATGGAAATTGTTGTATTCTTATCGTTCTCTACTGGATATTGTTGTAATATTATGAACATTCGTAGGATATTATACTATTATTATTGTAAACCTCTAATGAATATTATTGAATTACTATTAAGCTCTAGTGAATATTACTACATTCTTATCCATCTCCTGGGAATATTGTTGCATCGTTTTATTCCACCTTTAGTCGCTATTGCTCGAATTGTTTCATTCGTCAGTTATGGAAAGATCGGGTTCCAAAGGCCGGATCCCTTGTGAATCAAGTCACGAAAAATTCAAGAATCGGCAACAGGCCATGGGCCTATTTCTTCAACGCCGACACTTCTATTCTATTCTATTCTATCATTGTTCCAGGACAAAGCAGTTGCTGAGCTGCCCCCCCAAAGTCTAAGCAACGGCCCATTAAAGGCATGGCTATAACAAAAGCTTTCTTGGCACGAGGTAAACTCCCCGTAAAACGATGTAAATGCGTCGTAAAATGATGCAAGTTCTCAGTAAAACGATGTATATTCATTGTAAATGGCTTGGTGTTGTTCCATAGGACGAGCGGTCGACGAGAAACTTTTCTTTAGCATATCCTGGATGTGGTCGTAGAAGTTCAGAGCAGACAATGCCACTGTTGACGTCTCTAGAAGCCAGTGGGCTGAAGTGGTATATCCATTTCTTAATTTTATTTATTATTTTATTTATTTCATTTTTCATTTCCTAATTTTATTAATTTGTGAATAAAATGAGTTTACACGCTCAGAGACGGCTGTTTTTATACAGATTTTATACTTTTTGAAAGAGGTCACTGAAACAGTTGTCACTGAAGACAGATTGTCACTGAGTAGTGAAACCTATGGTAATGGTAAAGCGCAAATATTATATTAGAAAAATTTCTTATAAATTTAATTTTATTATTTTTTCCATTTATTTTAAGATAATAATATCTTTAGATTAAGGGTAGCTTCACCTCAGAATAATTTCCTTAGCTAAAAATAAGAAAAAATCCAAATAACTTCTAGTAAAACGTAGATACAGAATTTTCCCGACAAAGAAAAAAAATCGAAAAAATAACCAGGACCCAAAAAATAAAACCATTTTGTCACTACGTGATATGAGAGAACCGAGGGACAAAGGATGAAGTATGAATATCAAGGGTTTAAGTGAGAAAAATAATATAATAAAAAATAATAATAAATAATGCTTTAGTGATTAACTTGAGATTTGAGTTACTTAGCAGTTTTAAGTTTCAAGTGTGGTGAAAATAAGTGTTATTGTAGTTATAGAAGTCTTGATAAAGCATGCCAACCCACATGCACTACTATATATGGATGAACACAATTGTTGTACGATATGCCTCAACACTAAAAAGTTTTGTACAGGTAGACACGGGAACCTCTAATATTAATCTGTCCGTGATGCAAAAAAATTGAAGTGCATTTATTCTTATGACCACGAAGAAAAACTGAAAGACTGGTTATGGAAGACAAAATTTAAGTAGCATCCATTTGCAGTACGACGACGGGTAAAATAATACAAATGCCGAAAACGAGACTGAAATTTCAGTTACCTTTACCTCAAGAACATTTAAAATACAACTTAGCAATATGGATAATCCAGTTCATTATTGTTTATTCCTCATTAATTATTCGCTTTGTATAAAACTACAGTGGGTATTTTTCTGTAAACACCAGTTTGTGGGACGACCAATTTACTTCTACGGGCTCTTCTACTCTGGCTTGCGATCAAGTTAAACTATGGGAAAATTTCTGCACCATTAAGTATTGCATTCTCCACGCCGCCTCATCTAATTTATGGCCGGTCATTTGTGTTTCATATTTCGTGTTTCCACAGCAGGTTCCTCGGCAGAGTTGCGTTACGCGCCACAAAAACCACCGTGAAATGAGGCCGCGGAATGAGGTGGGCTCATGGGTGCCTGGGATGCTAGTGAACATTCTTTAATTTTTTGCACTCGCTGCACATGACTGCATGTTACTTTAATAGGAACGATGCATCTTGAATAGATGCTGATCTTTTAATTTTTGGCCTTGGTTGAGGGCCTAAAATATATTTAATTGAGGAAAATAATAAAAAAAATTGGAAACCATTTTTCAATTCACAGAATGATGTATTTTCTCAAAAATTTCGCCTCCATTTGTGACCCTTTCTGAATTTTAACGGAGTAATTACTGATATGGCAGCTCAGATATACACGTCGCAGGGACATATCGCAGCCAAGCTTTGAAAGCAACGAGAAAATGTCAGCGTCAGGCACGCTCGTGACGAATGCGTTTTGTTTGATTAAAAATGCGTGGCAGAAAAACTGAAGCGTGAAAAATTCAGTAGCGTTGTGGAACGAAATATTTCTCACCTAATTTGCCTCTCAACAAGCGGGCAAAAATAATTTTCAGGCAGCTAAATGAATACTCGATTAATAGCCATCGCTTTAGAAAAGTAAACGACGTAATAAATGACATGATTTTATTTTTAACGAACATTTGTTCTGAGCACTGCATGCCATTTGAGGGACAAATGCAGGTAGCAGGATAATGGCCATTGCAATTTTTTCCACTAATTTGTTAAAAACCTTCCAAATTTTTTTTTGTGGTCAAAATTTTCAGACGTTTAAATCTACAGAATTTTTTCAGTACTTAGTTTATCCAACATATATTCCGTTCACTTTTTGAATTTTTCTTCCACAGACGACATCTTTGATTTCGAATAACTACAGGGGCGCCGAAATATCTATTTGAAAATTCTTGCCGCACGCAGCCTTTCAGTGCGAAGTGCTCAAATTAATGCCTATGACCTCCCCCGTCTCGGCCTTGAGTGCCCTTAATAATCAACAAAAAAATTTAATCCAGCGTGTACCTAAGACCGCTTTTAAAGCCAGAGCAATATTGACGCCAGCGCCTTACAGTTCACCCTTTAAAAACTCGGGTGAGGTAAATGTGCTACCGAATTAATGACTGTCTTGTGACTTGGCCTGATGTTTTTATAATTTTTGAGGCTTTTAATGTCACAATAATTTTATTTAATTAATTTAATTTTTGAAATCAGGGTGAAGTTTTGCGGGAATTCATTTCTTTAATAATGGCTGCGCGCTGTGATACCCAGAAAAAAGCTTTAGGAAAAATTAACACTAACACAAACCATGTTAGAAATTTCCATTTGTTTCACTTCCAAGAAATTGGAATCGTTACTTCTACAAATTATCATAAATCATACTTTATATGCTGGCTATTGCACGCACACATTCTGTCAACAGATATGTGAACTGTCGTCACTGCTATTAGTATGCATGAAGCAGAAGTTTACTTATACAAATATTTAATTTCCATTAAGATCATTCGCAAAGACTTACAATAAAGTGTACATCAATTCACCCTACAAGGAAATACAGGATAATCAGAAATGAAGTCCTACGAAGAAGTGAGGCGAGATGGAAGGAATGAAACGTGGAGCGAGATGTAAGAATGATATCGACACAGATACAATATATGAGAAAAAATTAATTATCAAGGTAGACCTCATCTAGGTCATTCTTTGACATGCAATTTCTTAATTAAGATCATGAAAGGGAATGATTTTTTCACTGCTCTCGCTCTCTCTCGCTTCCCACACTTATAAAAGTCTCGCATTAATGTTCTTTTCTGCTCTTTTCATCGTCTTTGAAAGGCCGCTAAATCTACACCGAGTTACCTAAGACCTACTCCAGAGAATTTATCTCTGTAACTAAAATTCCCCGGACGTGCAGAGACTCAAGAAACTTGTGACTCGGAACAATTAGAAGTTAGTGCTTCGTGATGGCAGAACTACGAGCTTCATGAGGGGTGATTAAGGAGAGGCTTTTGCCTGTGGTAATTTGAGAGGTGAATCACTGAGCACTGCCTCTGAAGTCTGAGTACTGCCTCTGAAGTCTGAGTACTGCACAGACTGGCGAGAAGTGAGGCTCTGAGCACTGCCTCTGAAGTCTGAGTACTGCTCGGTTGCTGCCATTTATCGTGCCTTGAATGTACCCGCTCGAGATGCCACTCATCGTCCTGTATCGGGTCACACAGCCCTGAGGCTCGAAGTCTTAACTCGAGTCATGGCGGATGATTGATCGTTAAGTAGAAAGCTTGATGAGGTGTCGGTTAATTAATCTAATTAGCCGCAGGTCGGTTGCTGCCTATTATCGTGCCGTGAATGTACCCAATTTGCTGCAAATTACTGGTAGCCAATTTAATTAAGTTGAGAATACTCACTTAGGGACTTTTGATGATTTAAAAATTTTTTGATGAATTTTTGATGATTTAAAATTTTGTTAATAGGTTGCTTTTAACCAAAAACTTTTAGTGATCGAAGTTAATCCGTGCACGCGCTTCCGTGAAGAAACTTTTTTAGGTATTAACAAAATCAATTTTAGGTTTATTCAATTTTAAATATGTAAAATTATGTTTTCAAAATCATAAACCTAAGATATGGCAAGTGAAAATTATGTTTATAACCTTATTTATTATTTATCATTATTTTAAAAATATGTTGATAAAGTTAATCAAGTCGGTGATTCTGGCGCATTATGGTGGAAATTACTGAATTGTTAAAAAATTGGCCTCGGGAATGGAAAGTTAATAAAATGCGTCAGAAATGTATCTATGCACTTTTTCTTAACACCATGAAATTTGCAATACAAATTAATTAATAAATTTACAATTAATTATAGCAAATTATGATTTTAAAATTAATCTCAATGGTTTTAGTTATATGTACCTTATACGTACGGATACTCGATACCTTAATTTTTATCTCAGAATTGCATAATTTATTTTCTTTTTTTTTTCATCTGTGGGTTGAGTTTTTTCTGCAAAAATAATCAGATTCAGTGCTTTTCTGAGCATTACACGAGTTCTTTGAAATGAAAATAGTAAATTTTGATTTTGTTATGGTGATGGTGAGCGACCATTTGAAGAGGAAAATGGTGATGAATTACCGCTGATTCACGATTCACTCATGTCAGTTTCAGGCATTATTCAGGCATTAATGATTAATTGATGCGCGACGTATTTACTTTCTCGACATTAAATGTTCATTACTAATGTCCATGAAACTTTTGAATGTTCATTACTGCCATGAAATGGAAACATTACGTCCATTACTTCGTCCATGAATCTCATCAACCATGAAGACTGCCATACATGAAGCAGTTCCACAAGAACATGAAACGTTAACAAGGGTCTCATATTCCTGCATTATATAGCACCGTAAACAAGGCATAAAACCTCCTTTTCAGCCAGTAACATAAACAAGGTTTCTCCTCTTAATCTTCCTTCTTGAAATCTTTCCGTAAAAAGGATTTTGCTGTTACTGGAAATGTGAAGACAAGACACATGAAAAATATTTGGACTACCTTGGTTTTTTTAGTCCGACTTGCAAACAAGATTAGTGAAGTTAGTCGCCGTCTTTTTTTTTTAACCCGAGTGTTTTACCTGCTGGTTTTAACACATATATTATGTATATGTTATAAATAGTTTTATGTATATGTTATAAACCTTATTTTTATGTTTGTGTTTTCACTCATGTCTTTTCCTCAACATTAAAACATTCTAGACGATAATAAATGAAGAAGAAACTGTCGTCTTGGATTAATAATAGTAGCAAAATGTTGTATAAATAAATATTTATTTTATAAATCATGAAAAAAGGAATCGGTTGCATCCAACTAATGTAACATCGGATAAATTTTACTAAAGGTTATTATAGAATTTAAGGAGACAAACTAATCCGATCAGAATTAAGAAGAAAAAGGACCAGACGCTATGTTATTTTACTAGAAATTTAAAACTAATAATGGCTTTGTAACGTTTGCAAAGAAGATATTATGAATTTACCGGGCGTTTTCTTTGCTGTCAAATACTTGGTGAAATTGCAATTACAGCAGACAAATGATTTAGGTATTAATTTAGTGATAAATACCTGGCGTATGATAGTCTATAACCTTTTTTTTATTATATAGAATAATTGAATTATATTTGAATAACAAAAATTATAATATTGAATGACTCATATGATTATTGAAAATGAAATATACGGTACTTTCCGTGATTTTTCTGCACGATATTCAAGAATCATAGAAGACAAAAAATCATAGGGAAAAAAGTTTACAAAAAGCATCTCGTGATTTATTTATTTATTTATTTTTTTTTAGTTTGATATTCTAGTCTTTCTTTTCTTTATTTTTTTTATAACAGTTAACACAGCAGCAATCCTTTTAAATACAGCAATTTATATATATAGCTTCTTGATGATCATCACGTACTTCCATATTATTAAACTTCACGTCTTCTGAGCTTAAAACAAGAATTTGATGCATTCGTTGTCAGCCACCTCATTTTTGCCATTTAATATTCATTTATGTTTTTGAATAAATGAAAATTAAGAATAATTTGTATTCTTAGATGTTTAATAATTTCGTTGGAGAACCCAACAACCAGAAAAATAAAGAGAGTATAAAAAATACAGATGTAAACTTCATTTTCAGTACGAAAAGGCATATGAATTTTTTCGCAACAGTTTGGAATTTTTTCAAGGCTTTCGCGCTCGACCAACTTACATTAGTTTTGAAAGAAGGACGTAAGAAACAACAAAAACTTCCAATATTTTTTCAGGTACGTTTTTGAATAATTTTAGTAAGATCACATATAAGAAAATGTTTGCGTTAATTTCTAAAATAAATGGAAAATTATTTTTAAGTAAAAGTTTTTATGGCTGGAAATAATCTTTTAGATATGTTTTTAAAATTTTAATTTATGTCTTGAATTTTTAAAACGTAATCCGAACAGCTCCGTTCAACAGCAAAGTTATTGCAGTAAACATCTGGCCGAGGCATAAACTCGATTGAAAACATGGATTATAATTTTAATTTTGTAAATTTAATTTTACTTCGTCGGTTTAGGCTGAGTTATTATCTCATTATCTCATAGTTGATGATGTGAACAAAGTTTTTGCAAGGGGTAGCACGCGCGCCATATAACTTACTTGACTCTTACCACAACCTGATGAGTTACTTGACTCTTACCACAACCTGATGAGGTCGGCCATATTATGTTGTAACCACAGGTACTGTTATATTATATTATTATGTAAACATAGTTGGTTACATATTATATATATATTATATAATATGTAATATTATATTATATATATTATATATGTAATATTGTAATACATATGTAACATTACATATTGTAATATGTAATAGTATATTATATATATTATATAATATGTATATATTGTATAATATGTAACCATATTATTTTGTAACCACCCGCCTCCTCGCAGGTACTTAGCTACAGCTGGTCATGCAGTATATTATAACACCTAATATATGTAGCTCTGTTAACTTTAGATACCAGCAGCTACCCTGCAGTCTACTTATATCTATTTATTTAACAACGGGATTCAGCTCGCTAATCTTCCGTATACATTGTGATCATAATTAGCAGTGTTTCATAAATAAATGTTTATTTTCAGGTATAAAACATTCAACATATTTTATGTTTCTGGCTTTTATAACCTCCTAGTTCCCTCTAAAGTCTGCCAATATAGAAGCAAGTGCTGTCATAACTCAACTCTTTTTACTAGCTGATAAGGAGCCGCGATATCTCTACAGACCATAACGCCCACCGCTCAAAAGATCTTTGTGAGGTTGTGTGAGGTTGTGTGAGGTTGTGTGAGGTTGTGTGAGGTTGTGTGAGGCTGTGTGAGGCTGTGTGAGGCAACGCTCGTTGCACCCTTAAGGTGCTCAGAATAGCCTTCTGTGGCTGTGTGAGGTTGTGTGAGGTTGTGTGAGGCTGTGTGAGGCTGTGTGAGGTTGTGTGAGGCTGTGTGAGGAAGCTCGCTAAAGCCGATGCTACAATAACAACAAATTAATGAAGACGTCGATAGCTGCACAGGATAACGCAACACTGCTTCAATTCCGATCAAATTACATTCTTCTTCTCCATAGACTCTGATAATCAGAGAAAATGAGCTGCTATGACTGCTAAGATATGAGAAATCAGAATTTAAGGTTAAACCTTAATGGACGCTGCTCAGAAGCTATCTAAGCAAAGCCTTTGATACTCAGAAACAAATTTCGTAGATGGTGCTATGTCTTCACTGGGCGTGGTGTGGTGGTGAAAGATGATGTGGAGTGAAAATAGAGAAATTTTAAATAAGTTTGGAGAGAAGAATTTATATGGAAGTAAGAAACCTTGCTTGTAAACCCAACTGCAAGATTATTCACTCAAAGTTGCTTTCTCAGACCTCCTATACTCAAAAAAAAAAGTTAAGAGATCGTAAGTTCATCAGCCAATCATTGACGACCTTTCAAGCAAAATCCACCAATCATAGACAAGAAAATAGAGCGTAATTACTTACGTTCACTTAGCCAGTTTTGAAAGTATAGGCCCAGAACATGCATCGTCGACCTGAGACCATCTTCGGCAGCCTGAGATCCAGTGATGCCAGCGCTAGGTTTATAAACTCAGATCTAGGTTATTTCCTTCAATTATAGGTTTTTTCGGTGGTATAATCTAGGTTTTTCAAAAAATAGTCGCTGACAGCACTTCTGGGTGCTGAGATGGTGAGATCTAGGCTCTAGCCAGTGCTCTGCCAGCTGTGGTCGAGTGAGGTTGTGCTGCCGTGCCACGTGTAGAGTCGAGTGTGGTGCCTAGCGCTCATCTCGTCAGGACTTGAGATCAAAGAAATAAGTATAAAGCCAAGTTCCTATATGAAGGATTTTTGCAGTAGGCTGGTTTTTATATGCCGGCAAGGCGTGAAGGCAGTTAACAATATAAGCTACGAAATTGTTCATGAATAGAAAATATCTCCGAGATGAGGTTCCTTTGATCTCTTAACTTGATTTAATCTCGAGTGTGAGTCTGGAAGTTTTTCACTACGGACCAAATCTTTAGAGGAATGAAGGAACTCTTTGAATCCCTGGAGTAATGAACGAACTATTTGAACCCCTGGAGTAATGACCGAACTATTTGAATCCCTGGAGTAATGAACGAACTATTTGAACCCCTGGAGCAATGAACGAACTATTTGAGGAATGTTTAAGTTTGTATTTCGTTGATGTGAGAGTTTGCTGTATGACAGTAAAATTGTTTTATCTTATTTTGCAATCACAAGCCAAATTCGCGTAATAGGAAAAAACACTCAAATAATCACAATATCTGTAAAATTCAAAACTCGTGCTTCAGCTTAATAAGGCTTAACTTTGGGTCACTTTTGTCTCGTAAAATTATCTTTCAATTAGTCTTCATAATTAAATTGAACAATTGCTTATTGTTCTGTAAAACCATCAATATTTCACACTCCCCAAACGTTTATAAATTAATACCCCATAAATATTTTAAATCTCCGGATATTTTCATATTAAAACTTCTCAATTGTTTTAAATTCTTAAAGTATATGTACATTAAGCACCCCCAATTTTTTAATTGTTGCCCAGGATCTTTAATCTAAATCTTATCGCTCATTAACCTTCACTTTCGCTTAAAAAGTTTTCAGAATCATTTTATTGTTGGGTTTGCATAAACACACATCAATTCCTATGAACTTCATCATGTTCTTGAGATTCTGATGTTCACACTGAAACCGAAAACTGTTACTGAACATTTTTCTACCATGGCGAGTAATGTTTCGGATGTTTTTTGTCGTCTTTATCATTCATCATTATTCACATTCACCGCCGTGTAAACAATCAGCATCTAGAGGCCTTGTAGCTGCAGATACCTTCAGTAGACGAACACTAAGAGAAATTAGTGGGAATTTGTCCATATTGTCACACTTTTTCTCTTGTGTGGGTAAACCTGACCCAGTTTTGTCCGAAAAAGGGGCATCAGTGCTACGTCCGCTCTCTGCCCGCACTGTGAGCAAAAAAGTGTCAGTATTGAGACGATGAGACCCAATAATTTTTCTGTGTGTATGGTATAACTTGGTCAAGTGGACCTCCATGTGTCCAAAAATTATTCATTTTCTTAATTTTCACATTTTGTGTTTCTAAATTATTTCATTATCTTAATTTTCACATGTTGACCACTGAGTGGAAATACGTTACATTGCGATCATTATCACACTAAGAAAAATAAGTGAGACATTGTCCATCTACTGCAGTGTTAAACTTTTTTTTTATATTATCTTGACTCAGTTTGGCGCGGCTTCAGTGCTGCGTGAGATTTCTGCCTGTGTTGCTTATCACAAAATGGTTCGTTATTTGGACGATATGATCTATTTATTTTCTTGAGTGCCAGTTCTGTGCAAAGTATTATTTATTACAAGCTGCACAAATAATGTTTTTTGCGGGTCCATGAGACCGAAAAAAATTCAAAGAAACCTTAATGTATAATTTCAATTTTCAATTAGATTATCTATACGGTATATATTATTAATGGAATACTGCACACGAAGAGCTCATAAGTGATCTTTGCTCCTAGTATTCAAAAATATAAAGTATTATTTGAAACTAATTTATTACATTACATAACATAGACAATTGGCCAGGAATTTAAAAGTAAAGACAATAGCCAAAAAGTTTACCATTTCTTATAAGAGAAAACGTAAAGGTGAATTTTAGGCTACCAATTGTTTGTACCTGTGTTCTAGGTTTTGAACTGACGATGGAGCTGGACTCCGAAACGTTTTCTCACATGTTGTGTTTCTAAATTATTTCATTATCTTAATTTTCACATGTTGACCACTGAGTAGAAATACGTTACATTGCGATCATTATCACACTAAGAAAAATAAGTTAGACATTGTCCATCTACTGCAGTGTTAAACTTTTTTGATTATATTATCTTGACTCAGTTTGGTTGGACTTCAGTGCTACGTTCGATTTCTGCCTGTGTTGCGTATCAGAAAGTGATTCGTTATTTGGACGATATGATCCATTTATTTTCTTGAGTGCCAGTTCTGTGCAAAGTATTATTTATTACAAGCTGCACAAATAATGTTTTCTGCGGGTCCATGAGACCGAAAAAAGTCAAAGAAACCTTAATGTATTATTTCAATTTTTGATTAGATTATCTATACGGTATATTATTAATCGCAATACTGTACATGAGGAGCTAATAACACATCTTTGCTCCTACAGCTCACAAATATAAAGTATTATTTGAAAGGAATTTATTACATTACATAACATAAACAATTGGCCAGGAATTTAAAAGTAAAGAAAATAGCCAAAAAGTTTACCATTTCTTATAAGAGAAAACGTAAATGTGAATTTTAGGCTACTAATTGTTTGTACCAGTGTTCTAGGTTTTGAACTGACGATGGAGCTGGACTCCGAAACGTTTTCTCTTATAAGAAATGGTGAACTTTTTGGCTATTTTCTTTACTTGTAAATTCCTGGTAAATTTGCGAATTAAGCAGCCAAGTGATTTTAATACTTATAGACAATTGGAAAACGCTCAATTTACAATTATTTCGTGCTTAACTATATTAAGAATACTGATCTGAAGAATATAAATTTGTCAGTAGTGATGAAACATCGATTTTTGAAGTGACACAAGGTGAGGAAAAGTTCCTGTTTTCTCCACCGATCCAAAATTCCACTTTAATTTTTGCGTCGAAAACTGCGATGCAAAACAAACTTTAACAGGAGTGAGCGCGTGACATGCGCTGACATGCGAGTCATGACAGTGCATTGCAGAGCATTGAATAGAGCATTGAATAAAGCATTGGATAACGCATTGCATAGAGCATTGAATAAAGTATTGAATAAAGCATTGAATAATGCATTGCATAGAGCATTGAATAAAGCATTGAATAAAACATTGAATAAAGCATTGAATAGAGCATTGAATAAAGCATTGAATAAAGCATTGAATAAAACATTGAATAAAGCATTGCTTAAAACATTGAATGTAGCATTGAATAAAGCATTGCTTAAAACATTGAATGTAGCATTGAATAAAGCATTGCATAAATCACTGCATAGAGCTTTGCATGAAGCATTGAATATAGTATTGAATAAAGCATCAAATAGAGCATTGAATGAAGCATTGCATAAAGCACTGCATAGAGCATTGTATGAAGTATTGAATGTAGTATGGAATAAAGCATTAAATAAAGCATTGAATGACGCTTTGGATCAAGCATTGCATAGAACATTGAATAAAGTTTTGGATAAAGCATTGCATAAAACATTTAATACAGCATTGAATAAATCATTTGATTAAACATTGAATAGAACATTGAATAAAGTATTGCATAAAAGAAATAAATAAAGCATTGCATAAAAGAAATAAATAAAGCATTGCATAAAAGAAATAAATAAAGCATTACATAAAACCTCGAAAAAATTTTGGAATATAGCATTGAATTGAGCATTTCATTCATTACAGCTACGAACAATTCGCGATTAATTTCGTTTTATTCCAGGAGAATAATTCCATATTCATGCGACATTGATTAAACTCGATTATGATTATTTCCCCATCCAAAAATTTGTGGTTGAATTTCGGCTGTAAATTTTGTTAGCGGCTATCTCAAAAAAAAAACAAAGAGCTCGAACTTATTTGAAGCGTGAAGCGCCCTTCACTCATGCCGTATGGGAGGCATCTCACTTCTTTTCTGCTTCATTTGAAGCCTATCGGCTTCACGGCCTCGGCAGGCTCACTATTGCCTTCCCCTTACAGGCCATTAAAAGCTTTACCGCATCTTAAAATTTGTTGCGCGGTTGTGAGATCGTTAGGTAAAAAAGTAATTACCTTTGAAAAATACTAAAATGGTTAGATGTAGAGATTTTATTATTTCGTCGTCAGTTTTATAGCAATTAATTTATATGAGATTTATATTAGGGGCTTAAAAAACATAGGTTCTTTACGAAATTTTAACAACACGTAGGCTTACAAACCCACTAGCAGCTGGCTGAAGCATCGGAACAACCACAACATTTCCAGTGGAGGTCTCTTCCCGGTAGTAAACCTCGACGCAAATATCCTGGAAATCTAAAATATCCTGGACACTACAGGAAACACGGAATCGGAAATACCCTGCACACGAGAAATACCCTAGAAATTCGGTCTCAGTATCGAGCCAAAGCTTTCCTGCCATTGGCACATGCACGTGAAATTTTAAATTGAAAGATCTGCACTGAAGCCACCACCACCAAGGCCACTAGAGAATATTTTTAGGAAAAACCTCTGCTGCCGAAGTAACGGCTGAATTTCAAATAAACAATGCGTCTCTATATAGAGATAAAATGATGAAAACTGTATATCCCGAAATTTATGTGCTTTCAAAGCCCACCAGAAAATTTATTATTAGATTTGGATACTAATTTCAGTAACATTAGAATGACTATTTCTAGTATAATTGATGTAAGGATGTTCTTAGGTCAAAATGTACATTGAATATTTTCTTATGTTTTGCTGCAATTTTATTTTTCTCAATACTTGCCTGATTTATCACTGTCTTGTATTTTGGTATCGATATAGGTCAATTAGGCTTTACAAATTAAGGCCAATAGAGGTAAATTAGTCCTTTCACATTGAGGTCAATAGAGGTCATTTAGGCCTCTTATATTGTGGTCAATAGAGATCAATACTATGCCTTCAAAATTGAATGCAATTAAAGTTGAAGCCGACCCATCCTGGTAATGCCGGAAACGGTAGCGAAATTCAGATGTAAAATTAATAATTAATTCACATACTTGCGGACTCCATTCATATACTCCTTTTATTTATATTTTAAGTATTCAATTTTTTTCCTACAACTTTGATGGTAGAAGGCTCCAGTTTGAATTGAAGTTAAACACCGTTACGATTTAATAACTTAATACCTCTCGACTTATAACTTGTGAAAGACACATATAACAAAGTATACGGAGAAGTGACGCGCTTCTACAGGTGTTGACTTAATCGTCGCTCATTACAATGATTGGGTCAAAAGTACACAATAGTTACTCACTTTCTCAAACTTAGAATGAGCAGAGAGCGGACAAAGAAATGATCTATTCCTATTCCGGGTCAAACTGAGTCAGGAACACCACACATCAGCAAAGAGTTCACCAAGATTTATACAAAGTTTCACAGATTTCTCTGAGAGTTGCCTGCTGTCCGGCCAAGCCAGTCTTAGAAGACAAACAGGAACAAACTTTAGTCTTTGAGCCTTTGAAAGGCTCCATGATATACTAGGCCGGTAGATGGCAGCTCACTCGCCAGAACTGAGAACCGTGAGCTGTAAGAAGTGAAAATGGACCGTGAGCGCTGCTATGCCAAAATCTGGTCTAGACTTTGCAATTAAAAAAAAAACAATAAATAATTTTCAAGTATTTTTCAGCTAGAAGTGTACAAAGAGCTGAATTTCACAGGAATGAGTCTTAGAAGCTATTAATTGCATATTTTGCCGATGGTGACTATCATTGGTCATATAAAAAACGAAAATATAAATATGTAAGATGCAGGAACAGCTAAATTAGACTTGTTTTTTGATAATTAATTGACAATTGGTTTAATTTTCTCACAGGTTTCTTGAGTGCTCTATAATTTATTTTTCACCATCTGTTGAAAGTTCCTTTATAAATTTTTTCAAGCCGGAAGACTCGTTTTCAATTAACTGACAACGCCATATAGCAAAAAAGTTTTTAACTCGACCTGAAACTCGAGTCAATAAAGACTAAGCTCAGGCGTTAAGTTTCTTAATGAACAATAGAACTTTGTTAACGAATCTCTCATTTGTTCTGTAGTGTAAACCTCGGCCAAATTTTCATAAAAAACATAACTATTATCATATCGAGCCCAAAAGGATATGACGCATATAAAACATAACACTTCGGAGCACGCAAGTTCATCTGAACAAAAAATTTTTATGTCCAGAAGTCTGCGGCTATTCCGCTGCATGTTTGTCTGAAGCGCAAATGAACGCAAGCTTTTAGTTCAAATTAGCGTAATTATTCTATTTCACGCACAGTTTTTCTCCCGCAATTTTGGATTCAATAAATCCTGAAGCACAGCGCGATTCACTAATCCATAAAATCTATTGCAACTGCGAACTTTATTTCCACGGCGGGTACCGATTAATTACTTTAAGAAATATCGACGGGGACCTCAATGACATGGAGCGCCCATGAAAACAAACGAAAAAGGCGATGCTGAAACACAGTAGACGAAATAAAGAATTTAAAACATCACTATAATTATAATTAGAAGGTTTTTTTCTCGTCTTGCCGCCACATCATCCGTATATTGATACCTGTATATTGTATTAATTGTAAATAAATACATATAATTACATTAAATGAATAAATTGAAAGGAAAATACCACAGTTGAATAGCTAAAGAATATTACTTCTCAAGATGTAATCTGAAATCATGGTAAAATTTTCAGATAAACAGCGTATGCATTTGCTCTTCTGGTTGTGAAACTTAATTGCTGCTTCTTTCCAGCCTTGACAATTTTAAACGCCATTCGCAGTTGCAGTTGCAGTTCAGCATCTCTCGTTAGCATCGCTCTTTAGCATCGCTCTTTAGCATCACTCCTTAGCATCGCTCCTTAGCATCGCTCCTTAGCATCGCTCCTTAGCATCGCTCTTTAGCATCACTCCTTAGCATCGCTCCTTAGCATCGCTCCTTAGCATCACTCCCTAGCATCGCTTCTTAGCATCGCTCCTTAGCATCGCTTCTTAGCATCGCTCCTTAGCATCGCTCCTTAGCATCTGCATTGCTTCTTAGCATCACTCCTTAGCATCGCTCCTTAGCATCACTCCTTAGCATCGCTTCTTAGCATCGCTCCTTAGCATTGCTTCTTAGCATAATTTTTCAGCATCACTTTCTAGTAGCGCTCTTTAGCATCGCTCTTTAACATCAATTTTTAGTATCACTCATAGTATCGCTCTTTAGCATCATTTTCTAGCACCGCTCTCTAGCATAGTTTTTGAGCATCGCTTTTTAGCATTTAATCAATTCAATATAAATAATTTTATTGAGCAGAATAAGCGGGCAACTGTTACTGCAAGCAAGCAATCATGAACATTATTAAGCATAAATTATGTAAGCTAGAGTAAATTATCATCGAAAACGTATCTGCAAAATTTTTGAAACATCTTCGTCTGCTCTTGATTAAAAAAATGCTAGCGTTGATATTGATTTATTATTGGTTTTCAAATAATAATATTTATTATTACTTGTCATATAGAAAAATTCTACGTGGGTTCACCTAAATACCATAAACGAAAAAATTATTATTTTGTAGGTTTAATACCATGGGAAACTATCTATGTACTCTCAAGCCAAATTTCCAGCCTCAATATATCACTTGAGATTCCTGCTAGTGGCAAGAACAATTTAGGCTTACCAACGCTGACGGCAAAACTCGGCTCCTTGCCAAAGCCTTGCCACTGAGAACGCTGGGAACAGACGCACTGACTGGCCGAGAACAGCGCGCTTGATCAATTGGAGCAGCAACTCTGAGTGGCAAGAACAGCAAACTTTTGGTCTGAGAAAAGTGGCAATGAGTGATCATTAACAGAATGTCTTAGGGCTGAGAAAAATGGCAACGAGTGATCAAAAACAGCACGTTTGAGTGCTGAGAAAAGTGACAATGAGTGGCCGAGAACAGCACCCTTTACGGCAGAGGAAAGTGGCAATGAGTGATTATTTACAGCACGCTTGAGCTCTGAGAAAAGTGGCAATGAGTGGCCGAGAACAGCGACTGAATAAAATGGCCATGAATCACCAAATACAGCACCCCTTGGGGCTGAGACAAGTTTCAATGAGTGACCAAGACCAGCACTCTTATGAACGGAAAAAATATAACTCAGTACTCACTGCAGTGAGTGACAGAAAGCACATTTTCTCAGAATCGACGAAAACGTGAAGTCACGGACAGACGGACGGACGGACGTACATGACGAGCGATAGGGCATTTTTCCCATAAATGAGAAAATGCGCTAAAAAGGGATAATGAGTGACTAAGAACAGCACGCACTATGGCTGAGAAAAGTGGCAATGAGTGGCCGAGAACAGCACACTTGAGTGCCAGGAATAGAGGATTTGAGTGGCCGAGAACAGCGTTCTTGGGCGCTAGGAACAGCTGCACTGACTGGTCAAGCTCGACAAACAGCGAACACTGAACAGTTCTAACGTCAGCTCTCAAATGCAAGCCTCGGAAATAATTCTCGCTATGCAATTTATTAGCTTCCACCATTTTTTGCAGGTTGCGCGTCTGGTATATTGAGTTGATTCGAATGTAGGCTTACAATATAATTGGGTGTGACAATTTAAAATTATCACACTCTGGCGGAAACAATGTATATGAAAGGTCGGATCGGGAATTTTCTTCAGTTCGTTAAACGCGAATTGCACGAATCGAAAGGCAAATACGTTTTTGTCGACCACTAACAGGAGGCAGGATTGAATAAATTAGAAAAAATAATCCGCGGTTTAGTTTTTGAGATACTTTTTATAAGGGTAAATTATCCTCTGTAAATAAATTTCTAACCTTTGCGTAGCTTACCTTTGCTGTCGGTAAAAACTCGTCCGATGTAAGATGTCTGATCTCAGAGCAGCCTCATTAAATTGCTTCTTTGAACTCGACTTATCGGCTCCAGGTGAACTTGGCTTGAGTTTATCGGATTCGATAACTTAATCTCGTGAGATGAAACTTCATTTATTCATTAACGTAGTGACAGAGAATGTAAGATAAAGAGTGTGTAGGTACATCCCATGGCTGTACAATTTGTTCATTCGGACGTGAACAATATTTCCCGTACCGAATATTGGGCTGCAGTAGAAATTGCATCCATGAAACTTGAATCATCTAACCAATCGCCGTTTTTTCGTCCAGGGCCTGGCACTAATTTCCAGCGTTTTGGCAATGCTTGGTTAAAATAAATTTCAGCTTGGTAATGAAAACATACATGTTTCTATCTCTAACTGAATGAAAATGAAATGTACTTGTTTCTAAACGCTAATCATTGATCGAAATTTTAGCGTTGTATTTTCAGAACATTAATGACAGCGGATGAAAGTTATTCTAAGAATACGTAAGTCACAGGAAAATATTATATAATTTGTTTTACTAATGTGTTTAATAATAATTGTTTTGCTTATAATAACAACGTGTTTGTTAATATGCTCTTAATTATAAAATTCTTCAAAAATTAAATAGAAAATTTTCTCTTTTGTGGTCAATATGAAGTATTTTTAATTTTTGTTCCTTTTCAGAGGTTGAAACTATATATGCACTTTTTAGCCAGATGGTTGTGCAAAGTGCAAGCCTGACGGAAATTACAGTCGTAATAATTCAACAGTTTTTCTGAATATGTAATTTATTTACGAACGAAGTTATACAACGTAATTTTTGATATGAAAGAGGTTGACAGCCCATAACTCGAATGCTGGAAATATGAGGATGGATGACCGCTCTTTTGCACCCTACTGAGCTGCAACCATGCTTGCTCAGTAGCTGCTACCATGCTTGCTCAGTAGCTGCTACCATGCTTGCTACCATGCTTGTTTATACACCCTACCATGCTTGCTGGAACAATTATTGATGATAACGGTGACCAGATTCCATAATGGAGAGACTGGAGGCCTTGCTGGACGGTCGTCTGGTCACGGCGAACAGAGCCACCATGAGTCTTCTGTTTGGTTTACTTATATCGCTGGTGTCTGCACTCATGCTCATGGTTTCTATGTGTTCACAGACATGGGCGGTGCGACAGGAAACTGTCATGTTACAGACAATGACCACAACTCAATCCAGCCATATTACAATTCATGAACCACCCAGCATCGTCCAAGAAACTGCGGACGACGTTGTTAACAGTCGCGTGCAGATTAAGGTGCCGATAGAAGTGCCGTCTTTGCAGGTTATGTTGGAAAGAAACAAAGAAGATGAGGACACGGTGCCTCAGTTCTACGAGGGACGGCTCAACGAGCTCTACACGGAGCGCCTTAATGAGCTTTCTAAGGAGTCTAAGTTGCAGCCTCGTGCGAGTCCCTTATTGTACAAGCCCCAAGTGAAGTTAAAAACACGTAGTCTTAATGCAGTTCATTTGCTGCTCAGTAATAAGGAACTAAGCTCATTATTCCGCGACAACGTCAGCTCGGAGGATGCGAGTGGAGATTATGTAAGCAATAAAGCGAATGATAACCACACTGAAGTTAATTTGTTCGGCTATAATAGCATCGCTGGAGCAGCACCGTTCAGCCTAACTTCAAAGGACAAAAATACAAGCTTTAATTTGAGCGCAGATTGCAGAGCTTCAGAGAGGGACTTGTCTAGTATAGAAAGAACTGAGTCAATGAAGGCTGATCATAATAGAACTAAAATTAAGCGCTCCAGTGGCGCAGTCTCCGCTGCAATATTGGGAAAGACAATGAAAAATGAGAAGCAGTTTAACATTCAACAACATTACATCTTTCGTAGAATACAGAATCCTTTTTTAATTGGTGAATATAAAACGTCTCGAAATTCCCATAAATTAAGAATACAACAGAATTCATCACATCACCAAGTAGAAACACAGCCACGCTACAAGAACGGCAATAATTCCACCCTGTATCAGCGAGAATTTCTCAAATCTACCATCGACAAAATTAAAAACATTTTTTACTATCGCTTGGCAAAAAATAAATTTGAAGAAGAGGGTTTGGGTGGAAAATACACGGCAAAATCTGCGTTTATACGAAATTCTTTTAATAAATATTTATTAATGAATAACAATTATTCAGAGCCAAAAAACCGAACCACATTGAAACCAGCATCAATTTCTATCGCCCACATTCTAATGAATTCGTTGGCACAGAATCCTGAGTCTCCAAGATCCGGAGGACAAAAAATACCCCAACCCCGGAGGACCAAGATCGCTTCAGTTGAACATGGAAAAGCATTTAGAGAGAACAATACCCGGCAAGCTATGCAAGGAACAAGAGTTAGGATTACTCCTGGATTGCGGCCATCTCGCGTACAACAATTTAGACAATCACATTCAGTTACGCAGTACAAGCTTGAAGCACATCCCAATATCACGGTCCATACACGGAGTCCAACAGTGCAAAGACATACACGGAGTCCAACAGTGCAAAGACATACACGGAGTCCACCAGTGCAAAGACATACACGGAGTCCAACAGTGCAAAGACTACAGCGCAGGGAGACGGAAGACCACAATTCTGAGCGGAGACAAAGACGTTCGCTTGATGATGAGCGACACCGCACGGGCAGACAAGCCCGTTCTCCGGATGACCGACGTCCGGAGCCCGTGCAGCTGCTATACAGGTTGTGTTTGTGGAGGGTCTGTGTGGTGTCCACTACACAGACGGGCAATGTGTCTACAGGTGAGTTATGTATATGTGACCGGTTCTTTTGCTGCATGAGTAATGGTCAGGTAAAATTCTTTTTGGTATATCGGGGTGGATTTTTAACAAACTAACTACTGGTAAACATGATGCACGTCGCATGTAATTATTTTGTATACGTCATCAATATGTAGCTGATGTGTGATCGACAATAAAACTGCTAAGTATGTTTTCTATCTGGATTGAATGACTAAAATTGCTTTGTTGGAAGATTTTAGATTATCATGAGAAGGGTTTCACATTTTTTTTTAGATTTGATAACGAGAAATTTAATCTTAACCTTGTTGTATTTTGAATAGTATGAACACTATAAGATATTTTAAACTTCTTGATTCAAGTAAATTCCTTCAATAAAGTTAAGTACATCAAATACTACCGTTAAATCAAATATTACCGATAACATCAAATATTTCCATTACCATCGCCAGAAGAACTTACTCGGCAATAACAAAGTTTCAAAATAAAGTTAACAGTTTCACCGTACAACTGTTAATGCCCCGCTATAATAGCACACAATCTTTTTCTACAACTTGTCCTCCACCGGAGACACCTACATGTAATGCAATTAAGTAAAACATTTTGATAAATATCTACACTAAATCCGATCAACTTTTTAAACAAGTTCTTTAAACCACTTGTTTAAAAACTTTTTTAACTTTTACCGAACTTTTTATACAAGTTGTTCGGTAACCTCGCTCTCTGCGATATGATTTAATAACTTAAGCTCCGGATGCAAATAAATGCTTTATATATAATGCTTTATATATCTATATACGTCAACTACAAATGATCAGTTTTCTATGAGAACATTAATACGCACTCGATTTGATGATAAATTATTTCAGCTCGAAACATTTATTGGTATTTTCCAATATCCCACATTCTAGGGTTGAGAAACGAATTGATCATGAGATAACAGTTTCACGGTCAACATAAAAACAACTGAAGAGTTGAAAGGGCGAAGAGTTGAATAAGTGAAGAATTGAATAGGTGGAGAGTTGAATAAGAGGAGAGTTGAATAAGTGAACAGTTGAATAAGTGAATAGTTGAATAAGTGAAGAGTTGAATAAGTGAAGAATTGAATAAGTGGAGAGTTGAATAAGTGATGAGTTGAATAAGTGAAGAGTTGAATAAGTGAAGAGTTGAATAAGTGATGAGTTGAATAAGTGATGAGTTGAATAAGGTAAGATGAATAAGTGAAGAATTGAATAAGTGAAGAGTTGAATAAGTGAAGAGTTGAATAAGTGAAGAGTTGAATAAGTGATGAGTTGAATAAGTGAAGAGTTGAATAAGTGAAGAGTTGAATAAGTGACGAGTTGAATAAGTGAAGAATTGAATAAGTGGAGAGTTGAATAAGTGGAGAGTTCAATAACTGAATAGTTGAATAAGTGAAGAGTTGAATAAGTGATGAGTTGAATAAGTGAAGAGTTGAATAAGTGAAGAGTTGAATTATTGAAGAGTTGAATAAGTGAAGAGTTGAATAAGTGTAGAGTTGAATAAGTGAAGAGTTGAATAAGTAAAGAGTTGAATAGGTGAAGAGTTGAATAAGTAAAGAGTTGAATAAGTGAAGAGTTGAATAAGTGAAGAGTTTGATAACTGAAGAGTTCTATAAATGAAGAGTTAAATAACAGAATGATTGCCACGCGTGAAACATCTCGGTCCGGCAATTAGCTTAATGCCAGAAAAGTGTCTCTCCCACCTGAGCTCCGGAGTAATGACTTGTTTTTAAAAATAAATTTTTTGTTTCAAACTCGCGTAGCAATTTGGAGATAGCCAAAAATGATCCTGCGCAATCATTTGACAGGAGTTTTCCTTAATCTCTCATCGCTCCATGTTGTGGATAATTTTGAGTTTCGGGATCGTTAAATGCGAGGGAAATGTTGTGTTGTAACTAAATTAAATCCAACAGAGAAATTTAATAGCGATATTATGCCAACCGTTTTAGCATGATAAATTCAGAGTGTTTATGAAGGGGTACGTCTGAATTTTTGGCGGATCCTAATGCTCAGAAATTTTAGTTCTGATGCTTAGAAGTTTGGGTTCTAAAGATCAGAATTTTGAGTCCTTATTAAGCTCAAATGTCGCAAGGGTAGAGAAGTTATCTCAGTGTCAAGCGGATACCTGCAGCAAAACCATCCCTAAAAAATACAGAGAGTTGGCCTTGCTTCACTGCTAAACTATTAAGTAACCTCGCATTTTAAAATTAATCCTTTCATATCTGCTATTTCATGTTAATTGCCATCGGTCAATACTCTCAGCCAAAAAAATATTTAAATATAAATTCAGACGACTCCAGGAATATGAGAAGCAAAGCGAGATATCTATGGCAAGGGCTATCATTGGTTGTTTCTATAATGGTTAAGTGGAAAAATATTGCACCGATTTGTGACGATGTGAATTTGACACAAAACTGGAATTTGTTTTTAGTTTTGGATTGAAATTGAACTTTTATTTAATTTCAAAAACCATTTCAACGTTATTCAAATAAAAACCCTAGCCAACCCAAATTTATCACGGAAATTCTTTTTGACTCCTGTTTCAGAATTTGAACGGAACGTCATCATATATCAACGTTAAAAATGACTAATCCCATGTAAAAGAATTACGTGATTATTGTCGTGGATAAGCACACGCTTATCCCCATGTATATTTTTCAGCACCAGGCTTCAAAAAAGAAAGAAACTCATGCACAAACATGTTATACATTAGTCATTATTTGTCTGTTTGGAGCGGGGCGTTGGAAATGCATGGGGATTATTGGGACGAGTGTCCACGATACTTATCGTGTCGGGATATTACATGGTAATAAAGTTTCATATTTTACCGTAAAATCATGAGACATTGCAGGACGTCGGTGGATTTGGATATTAAAATTTGATATGTAATTTTATCGTTGGTAGATATAAATTTTATTGCCTTATATTACAATTAACTTTGAAGTTTGTTATAGTTCCAATTTAAAACTGGGAGTTCTATGCTGAATGTGGGTCGGACGGGCCTCACGTTAATGAACATACCTAGTTTCGAACTTAATTAATTGATTTGGGATGACGGGATTCGGCATGACGAGATTCGAGCTGACGATTGAGTGATGAGATTTTGGATGAGAAGATTCTCTGTGTTGTAATTTTCATATTGATTGAATTATCTAGCGCGCATCGCTGGTGAGTCTGCTAATAAATCGCATTGTGTTATTTTAATTGAGGTTCAAAAATCTGACGGAGAATGTTCTCTGTATTGTAATTTTCATATTGATTGAATTATCTAGCGCGCATCGCTGGTGAGTCTGCTAATAACTATCGCATTGTGTTGAGGTCCAAAAATGTGACGTGGAGAACAACAAAAACTGTTTGAACTTTACCATTTACAAACATCCTTCGCGCATTTAACGTGAAGTTATTGGACTAATGAACGCAGAGAATATATGAATTATAAACGCATTAAAATAAAAAAATATAAAGTCGCTGATTCTTCATGACGAGCGATAGATAGAAACACGATGCTTTACAAAACAAAAGTTCGCTTCTTACAATAACAGTTTTCTGGTTCGCCATTTTTTATTTATTAATTTAACTATTTTTGTATTCTGCCAATGGTTACAATATGTTTGCTGCACATAACATGTTGGTTTGCTGCACATTTGCTGTATGTTTGCTGCACATTTGGCTTCAATTAATCTTTAATTATTTTAACCATATTAATTTTTTGACCGTCAGTCTGCTGGTCCGTGGTGAGCTCTGCGCCTGTAGCGGGACAGCCTCTGCACTCGCCAGGCGTCCTGCTGCACAGTCTCAGGCGAGTGTCTTAATTTCGTGAAATTTCATCTATTTTTTTCTCCACAAAGCCCTAAGATTTTTTAAATTTGAATGAGTTGTCTTCCACAATATCCTAAAAGTACTTGAATTCAATTTATTTATCCTCCTCAATATCCTCAAATTCTTGAAATTTGATTTAATTGTCTCCCAAAATATCCTAAAATTATCTTTTCTATTTATTTATCCTCCTCAATATCTTGAAATTCTTGAAATTTTAAGAACTTGAATAACTTACAATGACTTTACATAATCCCCTCAAATTCTTCAAATTTGACTTATTTGTCCTCCACAATTTCTTCCGATTCTTGAAAATTTGTTCCTTTGCTCATGTACTGTTTCAGTCACGGCAATTTCTTTCATACAAACATAAAATTATGTTATGAATCCCCGAACAAAAAAAAGTAACAATAGAGCCTTTTTCTGAACAATGCTCGCGAAGCCGTTTGATTAGTTTTCCAGAGAGATGCTCATGTGCCTTATACAATATAGGCGTCCTCTACACACGATGACGCATCATGACATATTAGTAAGACTACTATCCTCGTATACGTATTAGTAAGACTACTATCCTCGTATACGTATTAGTAAGACTACTATCCTCGTACGTGGTGTAACAAATTTCAAGATTACGGGATTAGGAATAATTTTTTCTCATATTGAAAGAATTATCTATCCTGGAACGCTGGGCTAACCTGTCAGTCTCTTGTAAATTTCAGAAGCAGGGTTTATTAGAAAAAATTTCTCTATATTTAATACGACGTTAATTCGAGGATCCGGATTACTGCTATTTCACATCGTGAGGGGTCAAATTTGCTACATTCATGATTCTTCAGGGTTTTTGTCTGCTGGCCTTACAATACGGGGGTTAAAAACAATTACCAAATGACATTTTAATAGAATTCTAAGTTTTGAATATATGCAGATATGGCAAATTTTTTAGGCTATAGGACACAGCGAACCATGGTAATCCAGATTTTAGCCCAGCTGCTGATGACTTAAGCCCTAGTCCCTAATAAATATGTGTGCACATCGTAGTCATGTTCGTTGTAGTGCGGCGGCGACCACAAAACGCTTAAGGTGCTTGTACACGGGGACAGTACTGGCGGCTAGTAGATCAGAAAAGTGCCAAAAGTCGGCCGCTTGGTGTCTATCCCGCAAGTAAGCTTAGACACGAGGCAAGTTTATGGTGCCGCCGTGCCGGTATCTAGTCGATCGTTACCGGCACGGCGGCAGACATTTGACACTTTTCTGATCTACTAGCCGCCAGTACTGTCCCCGTGTACAAGCACCTATAGTGTGACAAGCGAGTTCAAAATAATGCCCGCTTCAACGTAACGCTCGTCGCCAGATCTCTTAGGTTCTTTGAGGCAATTTCACGATTCCATTCTGAATTTAAATGAAAAGAAACAGCAAATTTAATAATTCTTAAATTCTTAAATTTGAATTTAAGAGCATAAAATAGTTCGTTTAAAAATATAATTTAATACCGATTAACAGCTCCTTATATACGAGGAAACTCGATCTATATTATGCCATTCAACATTTGTATAATGGAAAAGAAAGAGTTACGATAGTTTGGTGACAGATTTGTGAAACTTATTCGTAAGTGTTACATAATTATAAGACGTAACGATTCATTAATTCATCAAAATAATCTAAGCATTCATAGAAAGTTTTATTTAAGAAAATTCTTTCTCTGCTATGTTCATTCAATTGAATATGGCGTCCACATGATTAAATAGGAGGTCTCTCACGTCCATATCTTTTTTGATATCTATTCCACTCAATACATTTCAAGTCAAATGTTTTGATCGTAGTATATTAGATGCCATATTATACCGAACGAAATGATGTTATATATGAAAATTAAAAACATCTTGTTACTTTAGCAGGTTTGACAAACACCATACAACTTTAATTCACTTCACTCATCGTAAATAAAAAACTGATTAATTTTATGCACAGGTACGCGAGCGTTGCAGTGGTGGCGGCCACAGCTCTTCTGTGCCTCGCGGCGACCATTTCACTGCGCGCGTTTCTCATCGAGCGTCATGCGCACCAGCGTTCCTGCCGTGCCAACGTCACCTCGTAAAAATTGTGATTTTTGCCATCACGGGTAAGTTCATGCCTTTGGGAACTATAAAAAATAGTGATTTTTGCCATCACGGGTAAGTTCATGCCTTTGGGAACTCTAAAAAATCGTGATTTGTGCCATCACGCGTAAGTTCATGCCTTTGGGAACTATAAAAAATTGTGATTTCTGCCATTACGGGTAAGTTCGTGCCTTTGGGAACTATAAAAAATTGTGATTTGTGCCATCGCGGGTAAGTTCATGCTTATGGCAACTATAAAAATTGTGATTTTTGCTATCACGGGGGGTAAGTTCATGCCTTTGGGAACTATAAAAAATTGTGATTTTTGCCATCGCGGGTAAGTTCATGCTTTTGGGAACTATAAAAATTGTGATTTTTGCCATCACGGGTAAGTTCATGTCTTTGGGAACTATAAAAAATTGTGATTTTTGCCATCACGCGTAAGTTCATGCCTTTGGGAACTATAAAAAATTGTATTTTTTGCCATCACAGGCAAGTTCATGCCTTTGGGAACTATACAAAATTGTGATTTGTGTCATCACGGGTAAGTTTGTGTCTTCGAGAACCACCAAAAAGATCGATTTTAATTTCTAAAAATTATTGGCATCAATTATTAATCTTTTTGTTTTGGTTACGGTTTTTTATTAATGAAGTTACTTATTAACTATATTATTACTCACATAATTCGTGCATGAGTAATATGATCTAACTATGTAGTATGCAAAGTAAATGTGTTTATCGTAAGTTTCTTACGGAAGAGTGGTTTAGGTATTAGAAAAACATTATATTACAGAGCTGATTAAAATATGTGTTATAATAGTGTTTAACATGTGACACTAATGACATGCGTCACACTAATGACACGCATAATACTAATGGCAAGCGTGACACTAATGGTGTACGTGACATAATGGCGTAAAATACGCTAATGGAGCGTATGATATTAATGGTTGACGACCTCCTCCTCATGTTGTTGGGGGCGAATTTAGCAATCCATCTTCAGAAATGCCTCTTGCTGCGTGCAAGTCGCCTCACAATCGTTTATTTCACAAGTGTTACAGTATACGGTTCCAGTAGAGAAATAATGAGTTGGGTTTACACGTTGTAATATAAAATTGGGTGACCGCTTCTTACGAATAATAAATTTCTAACCAAATTTCAGCATATAAGTAAGTCAAATTTGACGATACGGAGAAAATTGAGTTCTAACCTTCGAAATTTGTTTTAGAAATGAAACTTCTGGTCGATCTTTGTTGTATAATCAAAACGTAAATATTAAGGTTTTCTTCTGCATAATTTCCTCACAAATATCATTAATATACGTGACTATAGTTTGATCTCACGTGTCAATGAAAATGATATTTGCTAACAAATTTGTTTCATTTTTATTCTCTGACACAATTTGATAATTTATACACAACAAAGTGAACTGTTCGAAGAAAATTTATCATCATAGTTTTGGAAGAAGAATTTAAATCTGAAATCCGTAAACTTAAATCTGAAATCCGAATATTTAAACTTAAATCTGAAATCCGAAAACTTAGAGAGCAAGATTTATTTAAATTGGTCAAATCAATTTATACAATGCAAAATTGCTTATTACTTCCAGGAAATTACTGAATTTCATTTGAACTGAGAAGTTCACGCACTTGAAACTTGTCATTTCTTAAATTTTTTAAAATTGCTCAGATTTATTTAGAATACGTGTAAACACTTACCACTTTCTGTAAATACTGGAGTGTTCGTGTGAATTCGTTGCCATTCGTACTCATAGTTGGCCGTTCGTGTGAATACTCTATTATTGTATGTGAATTCTGGGAGGACAAATCCAGCCAAACTGCAGAGCGTCGCGACAGGAGCACCGGTCATGCCTGGAAGGCTTGGGCCATCCATGGAAGCATTCCCGGCCAGCCAGCATCGTCCTTTATATTCCAGTTTTCATGAAACCATTCTCAGCCTGATGATGGCGGATAGTTCCTACACTTAAGCTAGTCTTACCTTTATGCTATTCCTAGCTGCATGCTAGTCCTATACCTTTAAAGCTAGTCTTACATTTATGCTAGTCTAATGGGCATGTTGACCTATTTCCTTTCGGCTCTTTCAGGCCAAAAAGAAATCTTTTGATTTAATACCTCAATGCTAGTCCTATACCGCTATGCTAGTCCTACATTTATGCTAGTCTTATACTTTTACGCGAGTCGTACCTTTATGCTAGTCCGACTATTGGGCTAGGGAGTGTTACTGAATCAAAATTCTCGTTGATCGATCTATGAACCACAGTTGGACCTAATTCGCATCTATATGGTTGCTATGCTGTTACCTCAAAAGTTTCATTATACTATTACCTTGCACTGTTATTGGCTCAGTCTACGGACACGCTGGTGTGCCTTCTTATCATCTGATGATGATCGCTGCCCGTCTTCGCCAACGGCCACGCTCGTGCTTTCTTTTCAAATCCTCTTCTCAAACGCGAAACAAATTTTGGTGTCGAGTTGATTGCTTTGAAACTCATTTACGATGAACTTACGATGGGAGAGGAACATATAAAATGCTACTGTTTTAGGTTTGGACAAAGTAAATGAAATTTATGATGTTTTTTTTATTTATTTCTGTGTTGATAGGCTACGACCTATGAAATTCGTGTCCTATTTTCCTTAAAATTATCAGTGTTAATAGAAAGGTCTAAAATTGATTGTCTACTGATTGTTATGCGTGAAATCTGAGGTGATATTTAAGATTCCAAAATAAAATTCAAGCCTAACGTAAATTGGAAACAAAAACGGAGGCGCTCCGTTGGTTTTGACATTGACTCCTCAGCGTCGCAAACAAGATATGGTGGCCATAACGGTGAACATGACAGAGTAATGGCACGCAGTTCACGCGTTTCCTCTAACTCACTTCACCCTCTTTACAATTTCGGCTGCTAAACCGGCGGCTGAAAGTCTTCTCCTATTATTCGACGAGAGCTTGGAAAGCACTTGCTCCTGGCTTTAGTATTGCTGTAGCTTCTCATAGTCCCGCAGAAATGCTGTGACTCACAGCTTTATGGACCATAGGTTCACGCAGCGACTGTGAGTCGCAATTTCGCTCGGCTTTACTGAGTTGAGGTCCGTATTCACGACCTGCGAGCTGCACAATATGCACGACCTGCGAGCTGCACAATATACACGACCTGCGAGCTGCACAATATGCGCGACCTGCGAGCTGCACAATATGCGCGACCTGCTAACAGTATACATTGTACACGAGGATTCAATCACCCTGGCACTCAAATGCCAATAATGGCTCTCAATAATCCCCTATTAACATTACGATAAAACATTGCAGTGCAGGGGAGTCGTTTTCAAAGGACCCGATTCATTACTGCTCGCTAATTACAGAGCTTTATTAGAGAAGCCAAGATTCCTAATGAGAAGCCAGGATCAACTTCGTCGGTCGTTAAAGCTTCGAGAAGTTCAGGAACCCTTCAGGAGATCGCTGATTTTATTTACGATCTTCGATGAATGAACCTAATTTCTGAGCCTAAACTTTGACGGCAAGAAGAGATGAAAAATTTCTTCTAATGCAGCCGGCTTTTAGGAAACCATTATCGCCACTCTCTACTCTTAATTGATAAATATTACCCCAAAAATTCAAACCGGGTTTTCATTTTGTTCCGAAAAGAACATGTCGTCTTTTTGTGCCTTGATTGACTTCAATTAGGAATTTAATTGAATTTTATTCAATCGAGGTCAGAAATAACGCACTTACCAGCTGCTCTCTTTTTCTTCTTAGGATTCTGATGCTGCTAATCAAATTTAGTTATATTGGAAAATTTGTAGGGAATCTTACAGGTTTGCACTGACCTCTCTCCTTCGTGTTATATTCCAAGGAACTCATACAACATATGTAGGCTTGTAATTTCCTGGTTTTATTTTACAATTCACGAAAAATATTCAACTAGCTATTCAGAACCACAATACAAATTTCATTGATTACTTAGGAAACATATAATACTTTTGTGTGAAAATTCCGTCATATTTATACATATTTCCGACAAATAACAGAAAAACAACGAGAAAACGATAGTAAAATAGTGTTTCCACGTAGTGTGCAATATGCAGATATTTGAATATCCAAGAATTTTATAGTGGTTAATGAATAAGAAAGTTTATTAAACTACCATCTGTTAACAATCTTCATAAAAATTAATACATATCTTCTACCACCTATTAACTATCTTCCATTCATAGTGCGCACCGACACTAGTGACTGCATAAATATTTGAGCCAAAAATAATTCAGACGTGTTAGCTTCATTTCGTTATAAATGTATCAATAAAGGATTATAATTAATATTAGTAAGATTTTTTTACGAACTAGAAATTAAACTACCTATTCCTAATACCTGGAAAATTATCTTTCATGAATATTTAACATCTAATCTACATGCAGTAGCGCTAACGGAACACAGACTTCATAGAAACAGAAATTTTGCCAGCGATCCTGCTCATTGTAAAATTCAACAGTTACGGAAACAAATAACTTCAAAATCCGATGAACTTTGCTGGGATCAGAAAATAATCAATCGAAATCAATTATGATTCGGGATCATCAATGCATCAGAAATTTAACTTCATTGTGTTCCTCTTGTGTTTCCTGGGTTCCTTCAATTTTAGGTGTGTTGCATTTTCCTTGCCAATTTTCAACCTCCATCTTACTCATGGAATTTTTGAATAATAATCTCTTATTATGCAATTTGACCGTCATTGAATTTTTCGTAACTGTTTCCTTGCCCTCAAAATCTTAAACAATATTTCTACTCTCTCTTTCAGGCATCACTATCTTAAATCTTAGATTACTCAAAATCTTAAACAATACTTCTACTCTCTCTCTATCAGGCATCACGTACTATCTTAAATCTTAGATTACTCAAAATCTTAGACAATACTTCTACTCTATTTCAGGCATCACTATGGGTGGCGGAGTATTCAAGTTTTGCTCGGCGGTAACGGAAAAAAGCAGCATGACGGCATCTTCGTCAGGCCACAACAGCGGACAGTTCTCCAGCTTCGTCCCAGCTCCGTCCGTCCCATCGTCCACTACGCTTCACTGGCCGCTACTGTTGGCCGCCAATTGCGTGGTGGGCTGTTTCCTGGCGGCCCTGGCCATCGGCTACACATTTTTTCTCACCTGGGACAAACAAATGATACTCAACTTCCTCACTAATAAAGGTGACAGCAACGATCACCTGATCATGAACGAAACATACGACTACTCTTCTTCTGCTCCACCTGCACCAGCCAACAATGAGAGGTGTAAACCGCTCTGCAGCCGTTGCAAAAACTCAAAAAATTGTTCCGCCACTCTCATAAATTCTTTAGTCACTAACAAGAACTTTGAAGTTAATAGGAGTCTAGCTCCTTACCCGTGCTGTCACCAGATCGAGTACTGCTGCAACAACCCAACTGTAAGCCAGCATAAGAGTCATTGCAATCCTCACGCCGAGGTGCATAATTTCTCACAGAATGGGAAGAAACAAACAAGTTATAAAAACAATTCTTCCTTCAACGATCACCGCATGCGCTGCAGTCAATGCCCTTGGGATCAGGCAATTCATTTTAACAGCGCCTCGTACCCACAATCTGCTAGCCTCATATTTGATGTAAAGGCTCCTGCACCGTATACAGGAGACACCACACAGAAGTTCTGGACTGTAGATGGTCATGCAAATGCAACCCAAGCGGCGCCCCAGAACTTGGGCTACTCTAATCATTTTGGTCACATTCACAATGAAGAATTATCTACAGTTTCTATAGATTTACGTGCAGGCAAGGAACCTGCGCATAAACATGAAAGCTTCAGTTATAAATTTTGTGACGATCCCATATGCCAACAAGAACAACTGAGATTCCACAGACAAAAATCCCTGGTCAACAGAAAGCTTCACAATGATGTTGAAGCAGAGTTTCAGTTGCGTCGTACTCGTGAATTAAATCCATTTAAAGAGGCTTGTGCCAGAGATTCGAGCTGGAATAATTATTCCGAAAATAGCAATATATCTAGTGGAAATCACGAACACATGTACAGCAACATCATGATGGAGAACTACATGACATCCATGAGCTCAATACACCGCCCCCCAGCAGACTATAGCAGTTACCCCTGCAAGCCGTCTCATTGCAGCAGTCACTGCGCATGTGCTCAGCGAGCGCCGTATTATTCATTTCGTCAGGCCGATTGGGACCAATCCATTCAGCCGAGCCGCAAGCAGAGATACGCAGAAGAATATTTTTTAGATACTGAAAAATCCACAGAATTGAATTTCTCGCAGGCTCCGCTACCCGGCTTTCGATACAATTGTTCTACCCTACCTGCAAAGTTTTCAGCCAAGCATTCGAATTTCCTAGAAGAAGATAGAAGTCAAGAAATGACGCGAGAATTCAAGTCTTGCGTGAACATCACAGAAGTTTCTGTGGGATCGCTTGATCTCATTAAAAGCAGTCGCTTGAACAGCTATCCACGTAGGAACTACAGCGCACCTTCCTTGAAAGCCAAAATTGACGAATTCGATAAAAGAAAATTAGTAAAGACTGTGAAATTTATCACGCCGCATGACGAAGACGAAGATGAAGATGATGAGGATTCAGACTCTGATTATTACATAAAGAGAACTCCTTCGAAAAATGTCAAAGACATCAAAAGAGTTTATCTGCCGGCAGACGGCAGCTCACCCATCAGGGAGCTCTGTAGCAGCAGCAGCACTTATCGCTAATGCCTTCATAAGCTATACTTGTCTGATTTTATGTACCTGCAATACATTAAAATATTTGGTATTTAGCATTGCGTGACGGTTTTATACTAGTATTTTTAATTTATTTCTTTTCGTACAATAGGAAGAACTCTATGACTTGCTGAGGCTAGTTTCAAACATTAAAATCAGACTCATTAATACACCGAATTTGATAATCTTAATAACTAAATAATCAATAATCATTAATAATCTTAATCTTAATCAGACACTAAACTTACATAGGTAAATTTGTTTTATACAATAATATAGTTGCATCTCATCGCAGATGACATCATTAAATAAACTCTACTGCTGTGATGGTTAACTACACTAACAACAAGAGCTGTGGTGGTGCAGTGGTGAGAGACTCTGTCTCTCGCACCCAGCGCCCGGGTTCGAGTCCCACTGAGGACAAGTTCTACCGGGAAGCTCAGCTCATGGTCAACTCAGCCATTCATACAACTCTGGGTGATAAATGCGTACCTGGCTTGTCCCGGGTGTTGTGTAATGCAATAAAATGGTTCTGGCGGGTCAGCGAGCCAGTGATGGTCGTGGAACTACCAGTGGCACCAAGTGCTCGGAAAAACTGACCTATCACCCCCCCTCCCTAGTCGCCACTACCAGGATGGGCAATTACAACAACAACAACAGTCCAGTATAAGCCGTCATTGCCTGGCTTGTCCAGGGTGTTGTGTAATGCAACAAAATGGTTCTGGCGGGTCAGCGAGCCAGTGATGGTCGTAGAACTACCAGTGACACCAAGTGCTCGGAAAAACTGACCTATCACCCCCCCTCTCTAGTCGCCATTACCAGGATGGGCAATTACAACAACTACAACTGTCCAGTATAAGCCGTCATTACATATCATAGGAGCTTCTTGAGCCAGTATATAGCGCGTGATGGCCAGTAAACTCAAACATGTTTGAGTTTAGTCACGCCTTATCACTTAAGTTTAGTCATCACGGTGAGCGGTGTTATTGTATCTTACGAAATCTGTTGAATCTTTTATTCACTTAATAATTCTTTGGTATGACAGTCAGCAAATATGTATAGTTGATGGACTGTGTTACTTATATTGAATTAGTTGATGGATTGTTAGTTATGCGTACAGCAACTAATATTATATCAGCGAATATAATTAGTACTAATATGTGTTTTTTTTTTTCATGTTGCTCACAATTTTAAGTGACTTCGATGTCGATGCAATTTTTATTCAATTTTTTTTCAATATAGTTACTTGATTGTTACTGACGATAAATGTAGCTACCAGGTTTTTCCATCCCAACAGCTTTGACGGCGGTTAATGTATGCCTAACCAAAGAGTTAGACTAAACATCCTTCCCATTGCCTCATATCTGAAAACTATCTGTTGTTACTCGCCTTTAACAAATGATAAAATATCCCGCACAAATAAGACAGTCCTGCTATTTTTAGCACATTTAGCATTTTTAGCATTTATGGAAAAAAAGGCGCTATTGTGCTCGTCATGTCCGTCCGTGACTACACGGACGGACGAGAAAATGCACTCTCTGTCACTCACTTTTATAGTATCGGGACCTAATGAATTTCTAATCGAAACCATGGCTATCAGAATCATACATTCGGGAGATTATGATAGAGAACACGACGACGAAGAGCATGTAACTGAACGCGGGAAGCAAACTGTAATTTCTTGCATCATTTTTCGCGAGTCATTTAATGATGCAGATGCTATAAAGCCCATGCAATGAGCAGTAAATTGCAAGAATTAAACCTGTCTCAAGTATCACGAGTTGTGCATCTTTGATCGCTATTGTAGCCTCAATAGTGTTCACTCATCTTCTGTATATATAGTGAGTCCTCAGATGATAATTTATCATTTGTTTTTAAATTTATTCATATCTGCTGTCAGTGCTGCTTCTTTACTTAATGTGGATCTGCACTGTGAGGCCGAGCCTCAAAGCTCATACAAAGATTGGATTCTAAATTGGAGATAATACTTAAAAAATAATCATGTCATCGGTTGATATTAATATTAGTGTCAGAAATTATTAAGTCATATGCGATATATTAATTCATGTTAATCTTTAAAGCTGATTATAATTCCCGCGATCAATTCAATGATAATATTGTAATGAGGCGCCCAACTACAACGGTCAGTTCTTGATAACATAAATTTTCTGTCGTTTTTACACACAGAAGTTGCAATGATTTTGTATTTAATTTTTTGATTTCTGCATTCCCACTTCAGATGGAGAATGGAATTGTAATCAAGTATTTATTATGAAAAATCGTAAAAACTGAACTCAACAGAAGCTGTTATTATTTTATAACCATCGAAAGTTTGAATCAACTACAGGAATTTAAACATCAAACGATGTGAACTAAGGTTAAGAAAAAATGTGTCGACTATTGTATAAGGTTCACCAAGAATTTAAAAGCAAAAAAATGTAAGTGCAACAAATCTTCAATGAAAACGGGTTGAATCTTTTAGTTTAAAACAATTGAACTTGCATGGCGTTTTCTTTGCTTGTAAATTCTATGGTGAGTTTGCGTTTCAAGCAGGCTAAAGATATAAGTATGTATAAGATAAGAATGATATAAGTATGGCTAATGCATGATATAAGTATGTATAAGGTTCAGGTGCATATACAAGCGAGGTGAGTGCAATAAAACTAAGGTTATAGTTCATGCAAGCTAAGCTTTAGAATTAGATTAATGCTTGGTTCCCAAACTTTTTCAGGCTGCTGCCCCCTTGTCTCCCCTGCGAATTCATATAGACCCCCCCACAGACACATATGTAAACAAACGCCTCTTCTTTGGTATTTGGTATGTTGCAATTTTAAATTAGGAAGGTTAAACACAAATGTGTATTTCACAAATAAAACCTAATTTAGTAAACCAATATATTTTTTAGCAGTTTTACCTATTTCAGCAGCATAGAGTGTTTCACCAACATAGCTCACACAACAGTGCATTTAAATAGCTAATTAATGCCTCTGATCTTTCCAACGCCACCAGGGTACCGCCCACTGCAGTGGTACCGTCCACTGCAGTGGTACCGTCCACTTCAGTGGTACCGCCCACTGCAGTGGTACCGTCCACTTCAGTGGTACCGNGGTGCTGTGCCTGGTGGTGCTGTGCCTGGTGGTGCTGTGCCTGGTGATGCTGTGCCTGGTCTGTCTCTTATACACATCTAGATGTGTATAAGAGAACGGTATACAGTCTCACGTTAAGATAATGCAGCGCAACAAATGTTAATTGATGGAGGCCCTTAACTTCGTCCTAATATCGGCTACATTGCATTATTATGTTAAGTAGGAAAATATAAACTTAACCGTCGAGGTCCGAGGATCGAACAGAGAAGCATTGACTGTGGAACATCAGACGAGAGACGTAACAAAGAGCTGTAAAATAGGACAATTTTGTTATATTTATTTGTTTACTTATATTATTATATTTATTGATTGTTTCTGGTTGGTTCCGAAAGTGAGTTTCCCTCTATAGTGCAGCTATAAGGACCTGATTAACCATCATCACTGCGTTAAGAATGGCTAACGTGTATTGTTTCATAATATTGAAGAAAGTAATACTAAATGATTTGCAGTAAAATGTAATATGAAAGGTTTAAATTACACGCATGTAATTTTTATTAGAAATTAATTTGAAGTAAATGAATTAAAACTTGAATACGGTGGACAAACGGCAGACATTGGCGTACACAAATGAAAGGAATGTGGGGAACGTTTTTGGAGTCCCTCTATAACACAAGCGTGCTGACCTCATTGACGGACATCACCGTAAAATAGCTACAAGGCCCCAATATTCATTTGAATGCAAATTCTATCAGCACNAGAGGCATTTTAGGTGGCCATATAAAGGGAAATTCATTAGTAGTAGGAGAAAGGCAGACTCCGACGCAAACGCAATTACAGTAAAGATTAAGGAAGAACTTCGCCCTTCCTCTCAGTTAAGGAATATTTATTGAATAGTTTAATCGTGATACGAAATTTAAAAGCCACAGGCCAATAGACTAATTTAAGTTGAAGGCTAAGCCCAAGCGAGTTCGGAGTCTAGCCTTCTAAACAAAGAAGTTCGAACTTGCAGTTAAATGCAAAAAATAACCATAACGAAAACAAAGAGTGATCACTCAAACGAAAAATAAGATATTAGCAAGGCATGGCTTAATAAATCATGAACTCCTGACGGAGCAACAATACAGTGGTCGTCACAGCCTTAAGTTCTAATCTTTCCTATTCACAGGTCCCTTCCTATCTAAGACTAAGAAAAAGAATCGTCAAATTGGACGATTCAAGAAATACGGAAATTTCTAACATTTCATCGGTTCATGATAAGAAAGTTGATGTAGAATCGAGGGCTGATGCTTCACATCACAACGTGTGGACAGGACGTCGGAGAGGCTGCACGGCATACGTTGTGTCCGTATTGATGCACTCAGCGTATATATCCTAACAAAAAATTTTACTTGTGTGAACTTGGAACGCGATATGTACTTTAGCCGCAACCTGCACTTAGGCCGCTACATGTATTGAGGCCGCTACGTGAGCTTAGGCCGTTTAGGCCGCTACGTGTACTTAGGCCGCAACGTGAGCTTAGGCCGCTACGTGTACGTTGGCCGCTACGTGCACTTGAGCAATTTTTGATAATTCGGCCCTGGTTGAATCATAAACACCTGCGAATCTATAAGAAAAATCTCAAATGATATGATATTTTCTATGGGATGATATTTCTGCGCTAATCGTTCGAGATTTGATATTAATTGCTGATAGTTAAAATAATATAGTTATAATATTTGCCATCAAATCACTTGAGTTACTTTGCCAGGTGAATGTATCACGTCTTTTTTCTTTGGTCCGTTTAGCAGCGGCGTCGAACTTTCTCCTATATTCCAATCTATGGGAAACATTAGAGGAACAATGATGACTCTAATAATCATAAGTTTACGCAATTAAACAAATCTTCTAATGCATAGAAACTATTAAAAATAAATCGTGATTTTGAATAAAATAGTTATAGCGTGATTATGTGAGATAATCACACTATATTGTGATATAAAATATAGCGTGACTATATATATGGAAATCTTCGTAGGTATTTCATCGCTGGAAATGCTGACGCTGCAGGATGAGTCCTCGGGGGATCGCTGTGTTCAAGTTGTACGTCGCCTCGTGCCATTATATTGTAAATCCATTACCCTTTCAATTCCTATTGAAAAATTCGCTCTCACTAAAATTATTATTCAAATTTTTTCTTGGTAAGCAGCCAAGAAACCTCGAAATATATCCCTTTTTTAATAGCTTAGGTATCAATGCTGATGGGAAACTTCTCATTTAGATCCGAAACTAATTTTTTATTTTCCTTTTCATTCTCATTTATTCAGGGCATTCTTAGTATCTAGATTCAGTGGTCCATAATTATTCGACTAATTCCCTGGCACAGCTCCCCGCACCTCAGCAGACGCGCGTCTGACAGAGTCGCCGCACGACACGCATCACATGACGCTGTGGCTGGTGGTGCTGTGCCTGGTGGTGCTGTGCCTGGTGATGCTGTGCCTGGTGGTGCTGTGCCTGGTGGTGCTGTGCACGCTGATGCCGTTCATGATGGCGTTGCGCGTTAAGTTTAAGTTTGCTGTATGCCACAAAGTTTATAACCGTTGCGTGAAAGTTGTGTTTGAAGAGATGAAGTGATCAACTCACTTAACAACTTGAACCTTTAAAATTTAAGAAAAAAAATGGAATCAAGGAAAAGTCTGATTGTTAAGAAATGCGCAAAATTTAAATATCCAATTATTAATGTTCTAAAATCCGATGTCAATTTATATATATAAATGGCTGATCAAAGAAACAAGCGTTTCCAACACATGTGTTTGAAATGCTCGAATGGACTCTAACATGCTGCCCTATATAATTTAATCAAGTACAAAACCAATAGATTAGAATAGACGAAATTACCTCAAGCTGATAATCGGTTTCCTAATAAACATAAACATCATTCATGCAAACAGCAGACCATAATTAGGAAGAAAACAAGTGTCGGTATAATACTGCAGGTAAGTGGACTCGAATGCTGCACGACGGAATGAAAAACGCCATCGCGTTTGCCTCGTGTTCTATTGTTGCTGAAGTGAAATTTTCAGGTTACTTCCAAGTAAAAAAGAAAATAGGTAATAATATCTGTAATTTAAATAGAAATGTATTCCTAGGAAATTTGCGGATCAAGTTGAAGGCACCGAAAAAACCGTTCACTCCCTTTCTTATTGCACTGAAATCGAATTAAATCTGTTAAGAAGAACTTATCTTCGGGGTCATAAAGGAAACGCTTTTGAGGCTGTGTTGGCTTCGAGAATTCCAGTCATACATGATGACGTCACGAGCGCCATACACTTCTAAGCGGGTCTTAACTGACCGTTGAGACCAGGAACCGCTCTTGTCATAGCGTGATTAGCCGAACGATTTAAATTGAAATCTCAAATAAGAAAACATTTCAGATTAATTGACCATCACGACAATATTCGTAGGAATTCTACGTTTATGTCAGTCGTGAGTTTATTCATGCACCATTTATGGCCAGGCCAAGTAAGCCTTGATAAATTCTTAATTCATAATACAGCGGGCATGTTTTTGTCCAGCACGACTTGTGATATTTCTAATAACTGCCAAACTTCGGCAAATAGACACCGGGGTTAGGAGGTGTAAGGACCTGATTTATAATGAGGCAGGAATGTTAGTATTTTATACAAGTGTATTTTATACCACTTTAAGACACAAGATATTTAAACTGATATGCAGGCAGAAATCTATTCGAAGCTTCGTTCTGCGTTTTTCAAATCTGATAAGGATAGCAAATTTTAAAAGTTGATAAACACATATTGAAGCTAAATGAACTTTCCTCATCAACAACATTTCATAATAATTAGCCGTCGCGACAAGGTTGGTAGGAATACTATGTTTATGTCAGTCATGAGTTTATTCATGCACCGTTGTGACCAAGTAAGCCTTGATAAATCCTTATTTCATAGTAAAGCGGGCATGTTTTCGTCCAGTATAACTTGCAGTATTTCTTAACTGTCAAATTTCGGCAAACAGACGCCGGGGTTGGGGAGATTTAAGGGCCTGATTTATAATGAGGCAGGTATGTTAGTTTTTATATAATATAAGTGTATTTTATAACACTTTGAGACACAAGATAAACAAACTTATAATAAGGCATAAATCTATTCGAAGCTTCGTTATGTATTTTACAATCTGATAAGTATAGCAAATTTAAAAGTAGCTAAACACATATTGAAGCTAAATGAACTTTCCTCATCTGTCTTCGCACTGGAAATGGTTAACAATTCAGATAATTTTATTTTTATTTACTGTAAATCATAACATTAAATAACCCAGTAGAAATGCATATGCGCCTTGAGGCTCCAAATATCAGTGGAGCGCTACTCAGCAAGTTAAATCTTTGGTGCTGCGTCCGTGGATGAGTCCGACTGCATTTCTTAACTCATCTCTCTATTCGAAATTTATAAATTTTATTCTACCTCATCAGGCATTGATCGTTGAAATAACGTTAATCTAACTTCGTTTTATATAATCATCCCTTAACCAGCTTTATTTCAACGATGGTATGCACAGAGGGATGATGATTTAATATGCACTGAAATTGATGTATTCAACATAACGTTGCTGGAGTTCAGTAGATTTTGAACACTTAAACCGCCTGGCAAAGCCGAAGCCAAACTTACGGGCGGGAGTTGGAAGATTTGACACAACCTCTTGTGCTGCAGTGGCTAAGAAGATTAAAAATTTACTGCATATCAAGCGTATATTATACAGGTTATTATCAATCATAGAATTTTGCATTCGTTTATAAATCAAACATTTATCAACCTCATCACAAAAAAAAACGTTTCATTTGTGAGGTATTCACACAATCGACAGGTAGTTAATTAAATAAATAATCAAGGAAGCTTTTATTTTAATTCATCAAACAGAATCTTGAGTTTCAGTTCGAATGGTTTAGCTTCATAGTAATGGCGAAAATATTTAGTCGAAAAGAGCCGAATCCAATCTCCCGCCACTCGTCTTCATGATCTATTTATCTTAGCTTTCGGAGTTTTTAACGATTTGCCAATGAACAATATGCAGATTTGACAAATAAAACTAAGTTCTCTCACCAGCGAGAGAGAATAATCGCTTACAATCGCCGCAATACAACATCAATTGATTTGTTTATTCGGCCAGAGGATACACACGTTTGGATGACTTAACATTTTTGTCACCGGACTTTACGGCAGAGTATTGCTGAATGAAAAATGCGAAAATGAATATAATATGTGATGTGAATTGTTTGCAAAAGGTAAGGACACTAAAATTTCGGTAATTTTGTGATCTTTCAAAGCCTCAACCGAACCATTCCGGGGATATGCTAAACAGTCCAGTAATAGCTACAGTCAGTTCAGTGATAAGGCATTCAGTACTGTCACATTACCACCCATGTCAGCGATAAGTCATCTATAGATACTCAGCGATTTACTATCCAGCTAATTTGTGCGGTGCTAAACAGTCCCGTCAAGGTTGCAGCCAGTTTAGTGACGCGCCTCATGGCCCAATCATGAGATCATACCGCATAAAACTATGTCATACCGTGCAGTGATGAGCACATCCAGTGCAGTGACGTGCCACTGAGCGCAGCCATCACAGCATCCAGCACAATGTTGCGTCAGTCAGTCTGGTCACGAGAGCAACTTGTTCAGTCAGCCCACGGAGCCATCCCTGAGCTTCTGGCGTGGGCAACAAATGTGTTCACAGCAACCGCCTCGGCGTACGTGCTGCCTCAGCCACCCGATACATGTAACTCTCATACCTTAGCACGTCACGCCTCAGCCACGCGGTGCTGTTTTGAGACAAAAATCTTATTGCTGTAGAAGCGAGGTAAGTGACAATTAACTTCTCTAGAAGAGTGCGACTTTCAGTGAATATACTCTCTTGAAGGTCTTTTCTGGCGCTGTGCATGTGTAACTCTTGAATATGTGACTGTATTGCTTCTTCCAGGTGAACTTCATCTCAAGATGTCATAGCAAGAGCTCCAAATACAGGTAGGTATTGTCGGTGTCTTCGGGGGCTGTGAACGCTGGAAGAATCTGTCCTGGATGGAGGCTCTCGAACACGCCAATTGTTTAAATTGTCTTCGAAATTGAGAAATCGCAATTGGAATCAGAATTCAAGTAAGCCTTAATTTTTCATCAGAATCGTCACGAAGCTTCATAAAACTTCAAGTTACTTCAAAACCGTAGCCAAGACTTTCAAATCAACAAGGTCGGATTTTGCCAGAGCAGTGGCGTCATTAAGTATATTTTAAGGAGTGCATCAGCCCCCATGAACTATTCTTTATCCCAACCATAATTTTATGTTAACTCATTGACACTATTATTTTTTTCAAATACCGGTAAATTCAATATAATATAGCCTGGAAAAAAGTGACTAAATCATCATAAGCCAGTCATCATAAGCTTAAATATGAACATAATTCTAGGAGTCTTAGTCCCTCATTGTCTTTAAAACACGGGGTTTTAGCCCCCTTTATTCTTAAAACCTAAATGTACGCCCATGTGACCAAGTTTCGGTAGGTTCGTTAAGAGTAGTCGCGTCGTTTGACGATGAGTGTAACGTCTTAGTGTATTGTCCTTATGCTCTTAGGTTGAATTTAGGACTTCATAGTCCACGATCACGCTGGTGCGCCGCCTTCGTCGTCGTCCATCCCAAAGCCGACGATGGACAGATTGCCCCGCTCTTGGGTCCCAGAGGTAACGTTCATTGTGTCCCGTGCATCAGCATTTATTTGAGCCAGATGATACAAGATGTTGTTGCTTGCTACATGCCGAGGGTAGAATGGCATAACCAGACGATCCGGAACAGGCCCAAAAATGCATCCGGACATCTATTGCAACTGTTTTGAAATTCAGTCGTCTCTTCTGCTGGCCGGTGTCTTCATCCGAAATTGAGAAAAGGCTTCGCGACTAGACGCTGCAAATGGCCTCAGCTTGTTACGTACTGCTTCACTTGAGCTGTCATCTGCTTCAGTAAAAGCTCGGAGTGAATAAATCAGACCAGGTGTTTGTAAAATTATCATTACGGGCACGTAAATGGGGCAGTGGCAGTTAAGCGTTCATCACGCACTCATTGGTCAATTAAAATACGCTAACTATCACTAAACTGTTAGAAATATGCTTTTGTTCACCGCTTTGGTCTTGATTGTCAGGTTTCTTCATGAGGATTCTTAAATTTTATAAAATTTGAGGCTATAGAGAATTAAGTGACTCCATGGACATGGAGAGCAGACAATGCTAGGAATTACTTAGTGCAGAAATGCCTTGTGAACGTCGAATTTGAGTCACGGCTCCAACACGGCTAGGGTCACCCAAGTTATCAGGGTGTACTGAGTGCACTTTTAGTAACTTCAGCAAAAAGCTGAAGTTACAACTAAGGCTTAAGGAAGGAAAGCTCGTTTGATTTGTTTCGATGCGCTCTTGCAGCCGCACTCTTCAGCCGACACACTATAAGGCTATTTACTTGAGAAAATATTACAAAGCTAAATTACAAGCTCAATGAAAATAGCCTCTATAAATGCCTATTTAGTAGACGAACCTAAACCAAATTAAAACAACCTTGACTCTGAGGATTCACAAATTATAAAGACTTTATTTGACCCTCAGTCCTCTGTATCATGTCTCTAAGTGAAAAAATTAAAAATACGCAAATACAAATACATTAATTTAAATATTGACATATTTTCGTAGCAGTGTTACCTTATTTAAGATGACTATCACAATATGAACGTTAATGCGAGGAAGGAGAAGAGACAAGACAACCCAAGAAAAATTAGGGGCACGTGAACAACTTTGAACTTTTACTAACTTATTAAATCAATAGTTTGCCTGCTTAGCCCCAGTTCTGAAAGTCAGGCCTTAATTAAAAACATGATTGGCTAAATGAGCTGACTATGTCGATAATGAAACGAGTTTTCTATACTCTTTATATATTATAGTCATTACGCCAAATTCAATAATATGTTATCGGAGCAATTTATTTGCACTCTTGAAATATCGAGTTTTTACGATACTCTAGCAAAAAAACCTCCTTACTTGCGAAATGAAAATAGGGCTCCACACAAAACTACAGCGTTCATGTAAACTTTTCTCGTGAAATCTTTGCTCAGCCTCGTGATGTTGCTGTACTCATGTAACACATCTGCCTCACTGCATCACTGCTCAGCCTCGTGATGTTGCTGTACTTATGTAACACATCTGCCTCACTGCATCACCTGTCTCTTATACACATCTAGATGTGTATAAGAGACAGTTGCTGCACTCATGTAACACATCTGCCTCACTGCATCACTGCTCAGCCTCGGCGGTTGGATATAAAAATTCAACATTTTGGTTACGTATGACGATCATTGCAGAAGTGTTGTAATTGTTCTTCATATTCAGCCATTCGATAGTCAAACTTTTCTGTCAAATTTAAAATTTTAGCTCCAAGAACTGGCAACTGTTTTTTTTTTCAAGTTCACATGCGCTTAGTGATTAATATAGGTCTCCGCCTCACGTTTTTTTGTGACCAACAGTACAACCTGCCTGCTAAAATCCACATCATCCTACATCATTCGATGAATGGTGTTGTCACTATTGATAATATTACTCGCGTTGATTCTGCTATATTTATCAACAATTAAGTGTTTTGCTATCAAGAAACGGCGTTTATCAGTAAGGCTTCGGACTAAAAGCGTCTAAGCGATCACAACATGTCTGCAATTCTTGAATTTAGTCATCAACTTTGAGTAATTCCTATCTATCAAAAATATTTCAGCACACATCACCTCAGTAATTCTTTTTAAGTGGATTAGTTAGTATGCAAATTATTCATTGGGGATGAGTCTTTTCTGTGATTCTATTAAAATAAGCTCGTTATTTTCGTTAACGCGAAGTAGGAAAGGTGTAGTTTATATTAATGTGATGTCATACATACTAATTCATCCCATTAGAGAATACCACCTCGTCCTGCACTGGTTATTCTAAACTCGCATGTGGTTGCAAGCTGCATCTCTGCAGTTGCTGTAAGATGAAAGACAAGCAAATGTTCCTTGCGAACATTGTGCTCTACCCACATTGGTATCAGGCTTGACCAAAGCACTGTTCTTCCGATGCCCGAAGTCTTTCGGCTATCACAACAGCATTACTTTAGAATGGGAATAATAATTCATGCTATCCAAGATACAATTACATTTTTTCTCACCTTATTGTTTGTGCGTCACTGAGACATGAAACCAAATAGGCTTCTAGCACGATAGCAAATAGGCTTCTGTTCACGATACGTGAATGATGTGTGCCGATGATATTTGGCGAATTAATTCTGGTTGGCAGCTCTTTATAGCCATGCGGGATAGAATTTGGTGTCACTCAACAACGTCTTCATATGAAACTTTTATAGCCAGAACATGCACATACATCCCGAGAAGTGAATTGCCGCGGAGTATTATCGGGAAAATTCCATATATTATTATACGTGGCCACTTGCTACCGCAAAATATCAATCGAAAAAACGTCGACATACATGTACATGATGCATGTGTTTATTAATAATGATAAAACGGTCAAAGTTACTGTTGTTAGAAGCTCGAAGCATTGCTTTGAGGTCTGGTTGATATATTGTAGAAATGAGAGGTAATGGCGATGATGGTGACGGGGGTGATGAAGTTGTTGATGGTGACGGAGGTGATGAAGCTGTTGATGGTGACGGAGGTGATGAAGCTGTTGATGGTGACGGAGGTGATGAAGCTGTTGATGGTGACGGAGGTGANAAGGTTTTTCTGCCAAATGCTTGCGAAGAAAATGTCTTTTCACGTCTACTTTTGTGGTGCAAGCATAATCACACTTGGAGCACTGAAGCTGTCTCTTATACACATCTAGATGTGTATAAGAGACATGATGGTGACGGGGGTGATGAAGCTGTTGATGGTGACGGAGATGATGGTAGTGATGGCGGTGATGATGAAGGTGATGGTAGTGATGGAGGTGATGGTGGGGTCGGTTTCTGCTCTCGTCATGCCGGTCACGCGGCAGCGCAGGAGCGCGGGCGTTGCATCCTAAATTTGTTGCTCCGGTACACCGGCGCGTCCAAGTCTTCGCAATAAATTAATTAATTAGTTCGCTGAGACCCATACACGTGTGAGTACTCAGCGAAAGTGTGAAACATAAGAATCAATAACATAAAATTTAACGCCATCACCAAGCACTGCAGTTATTCTCGTTATTGAAAGCATTTAGAAATTCAGAGCCGCGGCTCTCATGGGTCGAACTAGCAGCCGTTGATCTCAAGACATTGCGAGAAATTCAGCCAATGCGAATTTTGTTAAACTTGGAGCTAATCTATAAATTAGGTTTGATCTATAGCTTTTGCAAGGATTGTCGACCAAATTTTAATTCGATGTTGAGAAAATTTATTAAATATAAGGCGTGAAGTTTTAAGCCGAAGACTGTTTTAATTGGCCGAACTCGAGCAACATCGTAGCAGCTGCACAGGCACAAAGTGTCCACGCTGGAATTTCAAAGGCCTCCCGGAACTAGCTGGGCAGGAACAATTGGAAAGAAACGTCGCCAATTCCTCAATTTTTCTCTTTCTTTTTATTTTTCTTTAGAAACGTCGCCAAACCTCCAATTTTTCTCTTTCTTTTTATTTTTCTTAAGAAACGTCGCCAAACCTCTAATTTTTCTCTTTCTTTTTATTTTTTTTTAACTGTGGGACTGAAATTCCAAATATAATTACAAATAGAAATATTTTTGATACAGAAGAACTTCAATCAACATGAGATTTCGACAGAATTGAAGCAAACACGAATATCAAAATGTATCTCATTATTTACAGCCAAGAATAAATATGGCGGCGTGCCACAAAACTGCCAACGCATTTCAATGGGTTGCCCGAGCTTCTAAATTTCGAAACATTCAGGAGGGAAAACGTCCTCCTATACTTTACTCTGTCTAGAAAAATAGATAAGATCACTTAGCGTGGACCAATTGTTGATTAAAGTGACAGCATGCAGTATTCGAATAAGAAAATATGTAAGACATGATATGTATATTAAAATGACAGCTATATTTGAATGAGAAAATATTTGCGACATGATATGTGGATTAAAATGACAGCTGTATTTGAATGAGAATATATATCCGAAGCTTTCAGCAGTAGTGATTCTTTTAACAACAGTTAATAACGCAATGCGAGCAGGCAGTGTTCGCGTCACGAGGCTACAAACGAAACATACCAGTACTCGTCGCTCGCTTAATGAGTGGCTGTATTATCAATACATCGATGAGTGCTCGCTTATTTTAGCCCGAAGTCTTATTGATAAATGCCTTTTATTGATAGCAAAACACTTAATTTTGATAAAATAGAAAAATTACCGGCGAGAGACAAAATTATCAACAGTGGCAGACCAGACGGGAAGACCGTTGTGATTGAATAGGATGTTTTGAGTGTCTTGTGGTTTAGACAGCGAGAAATGGATGAACTTGCTATGTATTAATGATATTTAGAAGTCAGAAGTTGATAGCTAGCAGCATAGATCAATAGGTAAGCTTTTACATTATTGTGTCTTGCATTTTAGTGACTATGTAGTTATATTTACTGAGAGGCATAGCCGACGAATGTTGCCAGTGTATTTGTCATTGATTTATCCACTAAATTCCGGCATCACAAAATTCTTCACTATCTTTTTAATTAGAAGGGCTGAAGTATATTTTTAAAACTATTCATGTGAATTTTAATTGAATATATTCCTTAGAGAAAAATAAAGCACCTAACAGTATAAATATTTTTTAGCAAACTAGAGAATAAGATCATGGAAATGTTTTAATATAATCACATAAGAGTATCCAACAAAATTTCACTGCTCAATTCCCAATTTAAATCGCAATTGGTGAATACGTACTACAATAATCCAATAGGGAGTTTGGACAAGTTCCTTCGAATAAATTTCCACAATAATCATTTCCATGATCAACCAATAGTACACGTGAAAAATTGGGCCAGATTGATCAACTATAAAGTCTGCTGCGGAACACTTCCCTGTAGGGTTAGTTCATGAGGTAGACTCTTTAGCCTCCGGTTGTGCCGTCATGATAATTCTCAGTCTGTTGGGTGTTAATGAAGATAATATTCATTTACCCACTAATGAAATTTAACTTTAAAAGTTTAAAAACCCAGATTGCGCAAGGCGCTCGATTTAAATGCATGGTGGAGAAAATGAGGTTTATTGCCCTGCCTCCCAATAAATAGCTACAAATTTCTGTTTTTCAGAAGAGCATATAAAATGCGACGGTGGTTTTCATGCTAACAAAATCTGACAAAGAGAGAAGGACGTATTTTATCAAATGGATATAAACTCTATATACTTTGTTTTGAACTTATTTTTGAGAACAAAACGGTGATGTGAAAACCAGGAATTAATTATATCTTCGTAATCTATATCGATTTACTAACTAATTTTTGGGGAAATTTGTAATTTCGGTTTGCATCGTTCGTATGTAAAAGTAGCTAAATATTCAAAAATCTATTCACAAATATATTTGCATATTGACATCAAACGCAGCCCATACCTCTGATAGCAAATAAATTAATAGACAGTGGTTTTGGAATCACGGCATAATAATCCTGAAACTTCATCCTCCACTAAGCTTTTTAAGTAAACTTTAAACTGAAATGACAATTTACAATTTCGATAAAAAAAATTCTAAAATTAATATTATCGCCTTATAATAATAAAGTTATACTTCGATACTTAAATAATAATGATTTCCACCCCTTAAAATTGACGCCATGAAATTTAATTATAAAATCTTTTACATGTGCTGCAGCCCCTATAGCATTCTAAACTCAGATCAGATTTCTGTAACGTCTTTTGGAACTGGTCAACTTTTGCCAAGTTAATGCAAAATTTACGGGTTCTACTATGAATCACGATCAACTCCCGCTATTCCCTGCTTCATATCCTTGATTTCTGAATGACTTCTTACACGCAAAAGTTATTTTCATTCTTTTGAAGCTTGAATACGTGAAATTGAGCATCATTTTAATTCAAATACTGTGAGGGAGCCAACATTTTTTCTTGGTCTCGTGGGTTCGTAATACGAGCGACGAACGTGACTGGACAGCGTCCAACGTCACGCTCATGCCTGACCCCCCACCACCCGTCTGAGGTGTTCCCTTCTTCATCCCAGCAACCCGGCAAGGTAAATGATATGCTGAAGTGATCGAACTTTATATCAATTATATACTAATGGTGCTTTGAAACAAATTATCATTCTGTATGTAAAATCTATACATGCAGAATGTATGTTAAGATTTTATATAGATGCAAGAGTATTGCATGAGCAATAGGTGCTCTTGCATCTTTAAAGAGTATTGCTCTCAGCAGGCGTGTAAAGCTATTGCAGGAATTGTCTTCCTTCATCACCGCCAAGAAACGAACAGCCGAGGACAAACGCCAAGAAGTCAAATCACACGGCAATTATAAGCAAACACGCGCAGTGAGCCAATTCCTGTGTAGCTCTTGAGCAATTATGATCACAAACATCAAAGCGACTGCATGGTGCCTTTTTGGTCACAGCAATTTCTAAGAACTTCAACTGAATGCGTATGTATTGCATATGTATTGCATATGTATTGCATATGTATTGCGTATGTATTGCTTATGTATTGCGTATGTATTGCTTCATGTCGAATCTTAGGTTTCTGTATGCAACAAAGATGCAAAACCTCAAATAAGTTGACCCGCAACGGGTTTGAGCGATTTTATTCGTCATAATTATTGAAAAGTAGTTTTATGAATTCAAACATTTATGTTATGTTCTTAAATCTGTTACATAAATCCTTTTTAGAGCAATTCTAATTTCCCAAAGATACAACTGACTAATTTGAACAATATATTACGAGTACCTGTGAGTGTTTAACGCATGCAAATACGCAAGTAGTTGCTGACGCCAATGCTTACATCGATTTCAATCATTATTCGATAAACATAGTTTCAGAATTTCCATCAGACATTTCTTTCCCCTATAATGCGATACGGAAGAGATGGAAATGTTAACTTCTATAAATTTGCACGTCAGCCTCCCACGCTCGAACTCTGCCTGCCTGTTCAATGCCTCTGTCATGAACCTTAATGCAAGCGTCGTGGGTGAGAACTATCTTTTATATTTATACTTTAATCGTGGGTGAGAACTATCCCCAAAACGCGCATGAACAAGAACCGTTCATATTCTTGTCCTTGGTTACTTTTAAGCCCCGTCCACACGTTCAAGCTCATCTTCAGTCCTGCATGTCATGCCAAGTTTGACAGACAAAACCACACAGACAACGAAGAAGAATGTCTACCGATTTTTCGGATGCCCGTCCACACGCGCAAACTTGTCGCTAATTTTGCAAGAACCCAATTAAAGGTCTCACCCATCCGTCATTTCCAAGATCATCAAACCTCAAAACTGTCATGTAAGACGTCTAACTCAGCGTCCACACGCCCAGTCTTGCATGTCAAACTTGACATGACATGCAAGACTGACATTAAGTTTGAACATGTGGACGGGCTTTGAACAGCAGTCTCGTCTGAACACCACCTTCACTTCTCGTCCACATGCGGCAATAGGCCTGTCTCCTTGAATATTTTCCGTTGCCAGGTATTTTATTTCCAACGTTAGTTAGTATCGAAAGTCCACTGTTTGAATTCCTGTTCTTGTGATTTTTTTTGTATGCTAGGGGCTTCGAACAGACAGTGTTTATGGAGTCAGAAGATAAAGGAGGATATGACGGAGTCTTCAATGAAGATATGCTGAATTTACGAGGTATTTTCAGTTCAGACGTGTATAAAACTTCACTTTCCTGTTTGGTTCATCGATTGGTTTCCTTGATACGTGCACAAAATGTTGAGTCTCGAATTGGCAAAACCAAATATGATGCTTAATACGAACAAATTTCGAGTTGAAGAAATTTCTCAAGAAGAAGAAATATAATTGGCACGAGTTTTCGGCTCTGCAAAGCGGTTATAGTCAAGGAAACTTTTATTAATGTAAAGCATCTTAAATAAACCGATATACATATTTAACGAGCAAGATATTAAAATGCTTAATATAAGTATATGATGCTTATTTTAAGCTATAATGCTTAAAATAAGAGATTACGTATATGACCGGAACAGTATTATTACGTGATTGGCGAAAAATGACAAGACCAGAGAAGTATGCTCTTAGATGAATGAATGGATTGGTTAAACAGTGCATACCATATGAGTAATACCATCAACGTTTAGTGTGTTGTACATGAGTACATCGAAAATATTAACGTTTAGCGTGTTGTACATGAGTACATCGAAAATATTAGCGTTTAGCGTGATGTACATGAGTACATCGAAAATATTAGCGTTTAGCGTGATGTACATGAGTACATCGAAAATATTA
>NW_025947235.1:37253-68960 GCF_000764305.2 Hyalella azteca | reverse complement strand
GTCCTGCACTGGTTATTCTAAACTCGCATGTGGTTGCAAGCTGCATCTCTGCAGTTGCTGTAAGATGTGCACACTGCAGCTCCGTAGAGCACAGCAAGCGAGCCAAGCAAGCGTTCGCTGTACGGCTAAGCGTTCGCTGCTGCGGTAGCAAGCAAGCGTTCACTAAGCGTTCAAGCATTCACTAAGCAAGCGTTCGCTAAGCAAACGTTCGCTAAGCAAGCGTTCGCTGAGCCGTTCAAGCGTTCGATAAGCGTTCAAGCGTTCGCTAAGCAAGCGTTCGCTAAGCGTTCAAGCGTTCGCTAAGCAAGCGTTCGCTAAGCGTTCAAGCGTTCGCTAAGCAAGTTATTGCGTATGTATTGCTTATGTATTGCGTATGTATTGCTTCATGTCGAATCTTAGGTTTCTGTATGCAACAAAGATGCAAAACCTCAAATAAGTTGACCCGCAACGGGTTTGAGCGATTTTATTCGTCATAATTATTGAAAAGTAGTTTTATGAATTCAAACATTTATGTTATGTTCTTAAATCTGTTACATAAATCCTTTTTAGAGCAATTCTAATTTCCCAAAGATACAACTGACTAATTTGAACAATATATTACGAGTACCTGTGAGTGTTTAACGCATGCAAATACGCAAGTAGTTGCTGACGCCAATGCTTACATCGATTTCAATCATTATTCGATAAACATAGTTTCAGAATTTCCATCAGACATTTCTTTCCCCTATAATGCGATACGGAAGAGATGGAAATGTTAACTTCTATAAATTTGCACGTCAGCCTCCCACGCTCGAACTCTGCCTGCCTGTTCAATGCCTCTGTCATGAACCTTAATGCAAGCGTCGTGGGTGAGAACTATCTTTTATATTTATACTTTAATCGTGGGTGAGAACTATCCCCAAAACGCGCATGAACAAGAACCGTTCATATTCTTGTCCTTGGTTACTTTTAAGCCCCGTCCACACGTTCAAGCTCATCTTCAGTCCTGCATGTCATGCCAAGTTTGACAGACAAAACCACACAGACAACGAAGAAGAATGTCTACCGATTTTTCGGATGCCCGTCCACACGCGCAAACTTGTCGCTAATTTTGCAAGAACCCAATTAAAGGTCTCACCCATCCGTCATTTCCAAGATCATCAAACCTCAAAATTGTCATGTAAGACGTCTAACTCAGCGTCCACACGCCCAGTCTTGCATGTCAAACTTGGCACGACATGCAATACCGACATTAAGTTTGAACGTGTGGACGGGCTTTGCACAAAAGTCGCGTCTGAACACCACCTTCAGTTCTCGCTCACTTGCGGAAAAATGCCTCCTTTTTGAATATTTTCCGCTGCCAGGTGCTTTATTTCCAAAATTACTTACCGAAAGTCCACTGTGTGAATTCATATTGTGCTTGTGATTGTTTTTGTATGCTAGGGCCTTCGAACTGACAGTGGTTATGGAATCGGAACAGTTTTCAATAAAAATATGTTAAATTTACGTGGTATTTTCAGTTCAGTCGTGTATAAAATTTCACTTTCCTGTTTTGTTCATCGATTGGTTTCCTTGATACATGCGCAAAATGTTGAGTCTATAATGCCTAAAATATTAGAATGAGACTCAAATTGGCAAAACCAAATATGATGCTCAATGCGAACAAATTTCGAGTTGGTGGTCCTTCTCAAGAAGAAGAAATATAATTGGCACGCGTTGTCGGCTCTGCAAAGCGGTTGTAGTCAAGGAAACTTTTATGAATGTAAAGCATCTTAAAATAAACATATATACGTAATTAACGAGCAAGATATTCAAATGCTTCAGTTTATAGCTGCACTGAACTTACCAAATTATTGAGAGAAATAAGGGATTATATCACCGGAACGGTATTGTTACGTGATTGTCGAAAAATGACAAGACCAGAGAAGTATGCTCTTAGGTCAATGAATGAATTGGTTAAACGGTCCACACCATATGAGTAATTACCATCAACGTTTAGCGTGTTGTACACGAGTACATCGAATATATTAACGTTTAGCGTGTTGTAACGAAACGAGCAGCAACGCATGGCGGTCCAGACGCTTACTGCCGAGCTTGGATCGGCAGGATTGATCAACGACACGGACGTTTGGGCACCAGCAGGTGAAGATGGCGTCTGCCGTCGGTCACACACATGTTCGCAGTATTTGAGTGAATAATATGCCATGAGTTTGAGCCGAATGATGTCTATTAGTTTCAAATTGGACCATTTATGTTTTTTCGGTAACTTACCAGATTTGTTGAAAAACTCTGGGCAGATTTCAGGCTAGTAACAACAGCAACAAATAGACGGAAACAAGCTGCGAAATAATGTAAGAAGTTATCAATCGTCACGACACAGTATCATGGAAATAGGGGCATCGATATTGATGGGTCCAATTCCTATTCAAATTTTTTAAGTATGCTATATATGCCTTGCGAAAAATCGTTTTAATTTTTCTAAGATTGGCAAAACTTTCCAAGTAGAAACATATTACTGCCAACTATATATAATCCCACGATAAATGCTGTAAAGGTTGAGTAATCCTTGTCATTGATATTAACTACCGAATCAAATCTCCCAGCAGCAAAACAACAGAAATGAATCTTCGACATGTGCATAATTGAAGAAATCGGAGGGCAAGACGTGCGCTGAAAACAATCCTGGAAGGCAGAGACTTGAGCAGGAATAGTGAGCGCAGCTCTCTGACATGAGCAGGAATAGTGAGCGCAGCTCTCTGACATGAGCAGGAATGGGGAGCGCAGCTCTCAGACATGAGCAGGAATAGTGAGCGCAGCTCTCTGACATGAGCAGGAATGGTGAGCGCAGCTCCCTGACAACACCGTATAAATGCAGACTCACACACAAGCCACGAGTGCAGGGTTGATGTCGTGATAATGCACGCGAGTTTAGGCGTGGAGCTGCCCACTGCAGGCACCCTGGAATTAAATGGGCCACGTTTGTGGGTACCAAGCAATAACATAAGCTAACAGGAGGCATGCGCGGGAGAACTGTGCAATTAAACAGTTTAGTATTATATGAAAATAACTAACCGGTGAACCAGACAGAAATAAAATAGAAGTTTGATTTTTCTGTCGTTTAAAACTGCCGAGTATGACTTTTCATATAGCAAAATATGAGGGCGGAAATAACTATTTTTTTAAAAGTGAATTCATTAATATACTATTTCTGGTATAACCCACGTAATTTTATACAAAATTGAAAAACTGTTATTTCTATTAACCAATTTACTTCCGCTTGGGGCTGATCACATCCGTGACATGCAATGTCCGAATGCCAGCGACATTACCTAAGACATTACTGCGTCAGGTGAAGCCTCTGTTGCGCATCCAGCAGGCGTGGAACAAATTCACACCACACCATCAAACATTTCTCGCCTCTGTGACTTATGCTACCGGTCTTTGTCGTGGAAAAGGCAACACAACTATTCATAATTTGAATTATAACTGTATTTCAATTGAAAATTTTTCAATAGCTGGCTTGACGAACATGCTGAAAATAAGCAAACGTATTCACTTATAATTTTTTCATTCAAATTGTATGACTTTCAAAACTGTTCAGCCTGAAAATTATGCTATTGAACAAAAGTAAATATATAGAGGTAAATTTAAAATATCATTCAGATTTGAAAAGATCTAAGAGAAAATGAGCCTAAATGCAGCACCGTAGTTTTCATTTCCATTGAAAACAATCATTCTTCTCTATTTAATTCTGATAAGTCACCAATATTCATACAGCGGTCAGCAGCCGTTTAAATTAAATTTTATCGTCTTGCATGGGAAAGGCTTTTCAATTGAACTCATACGCCCTATAGTACGGACGCTGACTTATATTTTATAATATATTAACCTGTAAATAAATTAAATGACCAGATAATGTAAAAAAGTTGTATTTGTTAAGAAAAAGTTCGTTAAGAAAATAAAAATAAAAGGATGGGAAGTATGAGTGAGAAAATTTCCCCATCATTTTACGGTAACGAAGACCTTGTACCTGAGCTTAGCACGACTTACTAGTTTAAGTGTTAGTTAAAGTAAGCCACACAAAATTAATTATGCAAGAAGACCTCGCCAAACGATGGTTACGTCAAACAGCGGCGCGTGACTTATCGCTTATGAAGCCAAGAGTTTGAGGGCGCGTAGAGCGGCAGCACGGCGGCTTTGGCGCGTTTTGCAAATTATGTTTGTTTGTGGAGCCTGACTTGCGTGCCGGCGGTGCAGCCAGCGAGGGGCCGTGTAGCTGCTGCTAAGCTGCACACTCCCTCCTTGTACTGTGTCCAGACCATGTAGCTGCACACTCCCTCCTTGTACTGTGTCCAGACCATGTAGCTGCACACACTCCCTCCTTGTACTGTGTCCAGACCATGTAGCTGCACACACTCCCTCCTTGTACTGTGTCCAGACCATGTAGCTGCACACACTCCCTCCTTGTACTGTGTCCAGACCATGTAGCTGCACACACTCCCTCCTTGTACTGTGTCCAGACCATGTAGCTGCACACACTCCCTCCTTGTACTGTGTCCAGACCATGTAGCTGCACACACTCCCTCCTTGTACTGTGTCCAGACCATGTAGCTGCACACACTCCCTCCTTGTACTGTGTCCAGACCATGTAGCTGCACACACTCCCTCCTTGTACTGTGTCCAGACCATGTAGCTGCACACACTCCCTCCTTGTACTGTGTCCAGACCATGTAGCTGCACACACTCCCTCCTTGTACTGTGTCCAGACCATGTAGCTGCACACACTCCCTCCTTGTACTGTGTCCAGACCATGTAGCTGCACACACTCCCTCCTTGTACTGTGTCCAGACCATGTAGCTGCACACACTCCCTCCTTGTACTGTGTCCAGACCATGTAGCTGCACACACTCCCTCCTTGTACTGTGTCCAGACCATGTAGCTGCACACACTCCCTCCTTGTACTGTGTCCAGACCATGTAGCTGCACACACTCCCTCCTTGTACTGTGTCCAGACCATGTAGCTGCACACACTCCCTCCTTGTACTGTGTCCAGACCATGTAGCTGCACACTCCCTCGCTGTACTGTGTCCAGACTTTCATAAGATTGACACAGTAAACCGATAAATTGTCGCTGTATTGTGCTATTGTATACCGATAAATCATCCCTGTATATTGTGCTATTACCACTTTTAAAGAGCTCATAAGTTGGCGACATGCTCGTTGCGATGTTCACATCGTTTATTGTCGAATCTCACACAGAGGAAAGTTATAAGAAAAACGTGCAACCTGCCCAACAGCCTGCCGTACATCCACTAAAAAGATCGAAGGTAAACAACATAGAGAGCAAGCGTTACTCTATGATACAATTAAAGCAAAAAAACTTTTCGTCTTCTTTGTTATCCATCATAGAAACGAAAGTTTCTGATGCATTTACGGCCTATGCACATATTTTATTTTAATTTCTAGTCAAAATATATGTAATATCTTAATTTCAATTTTTAGCCAAAATATTTATAGAACGTCTTGATCGTTTTTCATTATTAACGAAGAGCTTTAAAATTGTTATAATTTTAACTCATTTCAACCCATATATTGAGAGGAATTTTCCAAAATTCTGATGATATTTCCAGATTTGTGAACGTATGAAGTAATTGATGCGCTAATGAAAATGTTCGGCTGTTATTTCCAGGCTCCGAAGTGAAAAATGATAGCCATATGAGTTGCAAAATATTGACAACAGCTGAGCACGCAAATGAAGCAGTTATAAAAATGATAAATGAAGCAATCAACTCAAATTATCGCCAACTGCATCGTTATGCAGGGACTGGAGGCGAAGTTTGATAACTCATTATCAACAAACTACATATTGGATGTACGCTGTGAAAGGTCGGCTAAAATGCCTCGACGAGTAACTGCACCGAAGAAACCAACATTACCATGGCAACACTATTCAACTTGTGAAAATAATCAATAAACTTTAATGAATGATGATTGAAAAAAGTACCTTGAGACTTTTTGTAATTGATGCATGGATTGTAATGAATTCAAAAACGACGACTCCTATTATCACATTTGCTTGATTGACGTCTTTTATTTCAGCATCCCTGCTAATAACGGAATGTTCTCACAATCACAAAAATCATTGTAAAAAGGCTCATTTTTGCATCAAATTGAGATTTATATTATTTAGAGATACTAATTTAATAATAAAGATCTTGGCTGTAGCATCTTTTCTATACGTAGAAAATCCCAGACTTATTTTGGTTATGTATTTGCGGCATAGTTAAGAATTGTTAACTTTTTTATGAAAATAGCCATTATCGAATTGTCCTCAATTTTTGGACGAGTCTTAACTTTCGCATTTTATTCGGAAATGTAATCCATTCTAAAACTTTCCTTTAAACTATACATTTTTCCAGCCTCGCTCTGCGCTCCCAGGTACAGAATGCACTGTTCGCATCCTCCGCAAGTATTAAATCAGTAATCATTTTACGCATTAATTATACAATAAATGTCAATAAATTCTCTTAGTATCGGATTTACCCGCTTAAATGAGCGGTTTTCTTTCCGGTTGTTGCTTTCTTGTTGAACAAACATGGAGTTAGTCTTCATTATAGATTCGCTCGCAACACTTGATCATCAGTTCTTTCTGCCAGAACGCTGCACAATATAAAAGAACTTGTGATGATTTTTTCCGTAGTTTTGCATCGATCATGCATCTGCTTTAGATTTCAATTTATTTATTCGCTAATTTTTATTCAAAGCCCACGCTGAGTCATGCGTTAAGCTGTTGAAGGAAACTGTGCCTAGGACGACTCGAACAGAATATATTGTCTGAAATAGCGAAGTCATCTACATAGAATGGTAATTGATCTATATAGCTTTATTTAGAATGATAATTGATATATAGAGCTCTATTTATAAGTTAAACGGAGTAAATATATATGTTGAAATAGAACCAATGTGTGTGACTGTTTTTCTTCCAATATCCTGTCGCCACTCACAATTGGAAGCCAAATATTGAACTTAAAATAAGAAAAAGAACAAGTTGGAATTACAAACCAGAACGATCGTCGTCGTAGAAGGCTGCAAATTAAAAATAATTAATTCAAATATTCTTGAGAATTTTTCGTCATAAGAATTACGAATGTTCCTTTAGAATCAGGACATTTTTCGGCGGGAAGCGTTGTGGTTTTGAATAATAGACGAATTATAGCTACACCGCTTGTCAACATAAAACAAAGATCAATCGATCATAATTCTTTCCACAATCCTAGCATGATGCCTATAGTACAAACTCAAAGTCTTTTTCTCGACTTTCTACAAAGAAAGATAAAGAAAATAACCCAATATATAATTGATGTCAAGTTAAATATTTATTCCTGCAAACATTTAAATGGCATCGATTCACTGAAAGCAAAATATGCAAGCCATTCTTTTCTCTTATTCAGAAGAAGTCATTTCTACAAGGGAGATTAGGGATCGTGAAGAAAATACAAAGCCTGAACAAGTAATTTAACAAGTTATTATACACACGACGGCAAGAAATACGCCGAGCAATACCAAACTTTAGAGGAGGACTTTGGATGCGCACATGAAAAATGGAATGCAAGTGAATAAGGAAGCAAAACTTTCTTGTTCGCTGCCTGTTCAAATATAAACTGGACAGGCAGGAGGAAACAACCTTAATCGGAAATTGACATTTAGCTAAATGAAGATATTATATATTTTAGGCAGAATGGAAGTATAAACACGTAAAAAATAAAAGAACCAAACACAACAAAACGAAATCAAGAAATAAATGATTGGAGTATAATGGTCTCAGAGCCACATGGTTGCTACTTCAGCTAACACCAGCGTACATAAATAGCGAGTCCTATAGTCATGGTCGTTGGTTGAATGAATATAATTCAGGCACTGGCTGAATAATTCACACAGAAACACGCCGTATTTCCGCCGCACTCCTCAGGTGGGGGGGCAGCCCGAGCACCGCTCGCCCATTACGCAGGCCCGCGACGCGTGCCTCTGAGGCGCCGCCAGGCACGTACGGCCGTGGCCTCCCTCCCTGCCTCACACCCGCCGCCCTCCACGCCTCTCACCCGCGGCCCTCCACGCCTCACACCCGCCGCCCGCCGCTCAGTCAAAATATTTTATTTAAATTATAGATTTAGTTCATCACCTTCAGGGTTTTGATTGAAGTGGGCCACCGTCACCGGCAGGTTGATCTCACCCGCCGCCCTCCACGCCTCTCACCCGCCGCCCTCCACGCCTCTCACCCGCCGCCCGCCGCCCAGTCAAAATATTTGATTTAAATTATAGATTTATTTCATCACCTCCAGGGTTTTGATTGAAGTGGGCCACCGTCACCGGCAGGTTGTCGCTCTGAGACTGGATTCATCTCTTGCGTATATATTTAATTAAATTTAACTAATAAAAAGTGAGTTTGATTCGAAGTTATGAAGTAAGGGGTAAACTCCTTAGGAGTGAACCGACCTACGCTAGCCTCCAGTTTTCTCAGTGTAATTAACAGTCGACATCAACAGCATCAAAGAGAAGATTTGAAAATTACGCTCATGATCTGCTTTCATAACAGAAACAAAAGACCCTACAAAATTAAATGACATTGTTCATTAAAAAAACGGATAAATTATTTTAAACATTCATCGAAATAATTTAGGAACAACCCCTCCCCATCGATATGCCTGGTCATCTGTAGCAACGACTGACTACGACATCATCGCCAGTACGTAGCCTACCATCTACAATTAGCTATGGAATTATTTATAGAATTAATAATGTCGCGTCCAGTACGCGTGCGACATATACTTTTAGTTTGTAGCCTTACGGCGCGGCACGGAGCTGTATTCGGGGTCGCAGCCTCCTGCCATTAATTAATTACTCCTCAGGTCAACTTGCTATAATTGTCATATAATCTTGCTCATGTTATAGTAGTTAGTTTATAGTTCTCCAGTGTAAATTTAAATCGTTTTTTGCAAAGTAAAGTTAGCTTGTATTTCCGTTGACAATTAAGAATTTTAGACCAGGGCACACACCATCCACGTGAGTTCCTAGCGATTTGCATTTGTTGCCGCGTTCATATTTATTTAGCAGGACTTGTGCGATACTGAGATATTGGTTTATTAAATGCCCATGCATATTTGTACTTGGTTAATCCCTAGATGTGTATTTTTTACTTGTTCTGATGTGCGGAATTTTGTCACGCAGTTTTACAAGAAGGTAAAGGAAACCAACAAGAATGACTACTATTTTTCCTTACCATTGTCTGCCTGGCTTGATGAAGTGGCCATTTTAATAGACTACGACATCATCGCCAGTACGTAGCCTACCAACAACAACTAGCTTTGAAATTATTTATAGAATTAATAATGTCGCGTCCAGTACGCGTGCGATATGCACTTTTATTTTGCAGCCTTACGGCGCGGAGCTATATTCGGCAGCGATGCCAGATGGTATATTTCTATACCAGATTTCACAAATCTGGTATTTTAAGGTGTCTGGTATGAATATTTTAGATCTGGTATATTTGCCTAAATCCGATATTTTTCTGGCATTTTCTAACTTACTGCAAATTTGCTACATTAAGTTCCACCTCTGAAGTTTGAACTTCCTCCAGCGTAGGCGTGGATTATATAGATTACCCTCAGAGTGGCGCGACTAGAGGTTTCCCGCCATTTTTAGAACTGCGGGATTACCGCTTGATGAAATAACCTCAATCTAATTGTTAACATTTAACAGAAGTGCTTAGTGCAATATAAGCACGAGAGTGATGATCCTTGATTGATTACTGAATCCGGGGTTGCAGCCTCCGGCCATTCATTACCGCTCTGATGTTACTAGGATTTGCGCTTCCTCTGAATTACTCCTTAGGTCAATTTGCTATAATTATCATAGTGTCTTGTTTATGTTATAGTAGTTAGTTTATGGTTCTCCAGTGTGAAGTAAAACGTTTTTTTTTTTGCAGAGTAAAGTAAGCTTGTATGCCCGTTGACAATTTAGAATTTTAGACCAGGGCACACCCATCCACGTGAGTTCCTAGCGATTTGCATTTGTTGCCGCGTTCATATTTATTTAGCAGGACTTGTGCGATACTGAGATATTGGTTTATTAAATGCCCATGCATATTTGTACTTGGTTAATTCCTAGATGTGTATTTTTTACTTGTTCTGATGTGCGGAATTTTGTTACGCAGTTTTACAAGAAGGTAAAGGAAACCAACAAGAATGACTACTATTTTTCCTTACCATTGTCTGCCTGGCTTGATGAAGTGGCCATTTTAATTCTCGCGAGGACAAATAGAATTGAAATTATTTATGAACCTGCATGGCGTACGTAGATAGCAGAAGTAAAATTAAATGCCTGACCGTGCTTAAAAAACAACGCGTGCGGTATTGAGTGCGCGTGGTTCTGAGGTGACAACGTTGGTGCCGCTCTCAAAGCGCCCAAGCACAGCAGCGCCCAGGATGTCATATCCTCTTTCCCTGCTCGTTATGTAACATTCAATGAATGAAACTCAAAATAACGGCCTGAATGAACGACGGTCGGCGGTGCACCACGAAGTGTTGAGGTAACATGAACGAGCTTTTTTATTGCACTTCGGACTCGGCGTCTCCGTTTTCATGTCGGCAAAGGAGCCGCAACGTAATGCGTGATGGCAGCTTGACGCCGATGACCGTGCGGCGCGCATCTAATAATTTCATTCAGAACTTATTCGATGTGGCGACGCTATGTGACGCATGAAGAACGTGATTAGCTATCTCGTTGGCAATTATACGAGGTTCCTCGAGAAAAATGGAAGAATTAGAAAAAATATGCTGGCCGGTGAACAGACAGTGTGCGACTACTTACCCGTAAATGCAATTCTCACAAGCCCGTCTATCCACGTGTGCCTCACACGAGATCTATTCTTTGACTAGGTTTTATTATATCTGACCATGTTAGCCATTTCGTGTAAGTCGTACAAATGTTCCACTTACTATTTTAGAAAAAATTTCTATTGTCTAGCAATCGACGACGAAATCGACGTTGAAGCAAACTTAAGAGTGATTTCAATACCAACACTCTTGCTCGTTTTCTCAGCTTTACCAACCCTAACATCACAATCGAAAGGAAACATGCGCTTGCTGCTGTTCACGACACACGGTTGATGTTATGCAACCATATTATTCTACATAAACTGGAATGCTAACAGACGGCAATTGCACATTTACTGACCATATCGGATAGAAAAAATCAACTTTAAAACCAGATAAAAAAATTGAAGATTAATTATGGCATTTTTCTCAGATAAAGTTGTAACCAGAAGGGCAGAGACAAAACATCCGAGGTTGCAGGGTGCAGCAGGCAAGAGTTAAGAACAGCGTAGGAATTAAGCCAGCGCCTTCTCTGCCTCGTATAAGGATGCTACGACGAAAATAAAAGAAGGCTAACATCTTTATTGTACAATTCATTTCATTGACATGAGAACAGAACTAGAAAATAAAGACAACAAAAGAAAAAAGGGACAAACAACTGGAAGAATCTCTTCACTCCCGTAACTACTGAGAAATTATAAGTGCGCTGGTAGACGCGATTTTCTAAAGGTATATTTGTGCGCGGCATTAGAACAAAGATTTCAAGAGAAGAACATTTGATGTGCAAAATCTCGCACGCTAAGAAGTCAAGATATGATCCCGATCTTCGTCATAAGGCTGCAGCAAACTCGAACATTCACCCGAGATTAGTTCTAATATAAACAACGGCTGAGATCTTGCGCGTGAACAGAATATTTTTACGTTAAGTACCACTAGTTAACTATCACTAAGTTAAAGGTACAAATTTACAGAGGAAAAGAGCTTATTTGCTTGTCAAATGAGCTTCCGAACAAGTCTGACCAATACAAACAAACAAACAAGTCTAAACAAACGATTTCCGAACAAAAAAGTCTAAAAAACGATTTCAATCTACATCAAGAAGAACTAAGAATAGAACCTCATCACAAGGTTCTGAATCTTAGTTATTAGCGGCAGGCGCCACCTTCAAACCACAAGCCATGCACCAAGAAACAAGCTGTCATGGTTCTGTCAACTCTTCATATTCCACAAGGTTGAACACAAAATTATGTTCCCAACTTAAACAATCTTCTTACGCACTCCACGAAGTTCCTCTATTAAGTTATCATTACACGAGTAGGAAAGTTATTACAACTAACTGTACATGAAGCGACAAGGCCGCATCACATCACCTCGACGGCATGAAACAAAACCTCAAGTCACTGGACGATCGCAGCTCCTGAGCACACGTCACGCGAGCAACCTTCATCTCTAGTAGTGACGGCGAAATATTTATGCTGCTGTAAAATTAGCAGGGATGCCACGAGGTCAGTATCACAATCCAGTAAATTACATGAATTTCAAGACGCTTCACACTTCATATGACGAGGAAATGATGATAAGACGTCAGGAAAAACCATAGAAAGGTTACAAATTATATCTAAGATCCAAGAATCTCCTCCGTAATAATTTGAACTCAATACCCAGAATTGCGATTGGAGGTCTGTAGATGTGACTTAGATGTCGCAACCATTTTCGCCCATCATAGCTTTCGTTCATGGGAGCAGGAGCCCCGAGAAGAATGTAAGCATCAAGCTGCTCACGACACGATGTCTGCCTCTCACCAACTTAATATCGCTTGTCCTGCACGTCTCGTGCAGGTTAATCAATATAGCAGGTTTACTACACCGCATCCTACAACAGCCTCGGTATATCATATGATGATAGGCGACATAAAACACGGCACAAGTATACATAGATTAATTACAATGTTTTGCTTAAATAAACGTAGACTGAGGCGCAGCATGGCACCAGTTTCAACCATAAGATATTCGTTTCAGTTGCATTACAAAAGCAACATGCTAAAAGTTCTTAAAAAAAACGTGTCACATCAAAATTGTGATCAAACCTCATTTAGACTTAATTTGGATCACTTAGGGACATGACTTCACGAAGATCAGTATTAGATATCAAGTCAAGACTCGAGAAAAAAATTTTGAATTTATACCGAGTGCTATCTCTACGGCGAGCATGAATACCAGACACAATTCTTCACCAAGATAGTGAATCAATTTGACGACAAAGAAGAAATCCTCTATAAATTCCTAAAAGAATTTACTAAACATATGCCGGCCATACAAAAAGTCAAGCTGACCGCCACGTAACTGAAGAGCCAACACTTGATGTCTAACAATGCTTCCTTGTACACAGCACAGAACAGCACTTGTGTGATGACTTAAATGACTCGTGCGTGGGAGAGGGCGCCCCATAGACGGGGTCGGTGCTCCAGAGGTTGATGTTGAAACGGTGAGGGGAGACGTTGATATGGTGAGGGGAAGCATTCCTCGGGTACGGGGACGCGGCTGCACAGACAGAGGACAGCATCAATATCAAAATAAAAAATAAAATAATATTAACTGACCTTTTAAATACTCATATTTACACAACTCAGACTAGAGATGGCCTTACTTATCAAAGTTATTTAATGCAGAGAACATGAAAAAACTGAAATGTTTGTGGCGGACTTGAGATGCTCTTGCACGCCCAGCACAAGGAAGCATCGAGCGAGTTATTAATTAACCAGCCTGCTGATGGAGCTGACTTTATTAGGTTTTAGCACTTCGTTTGCTGAGTGAAAATATGAACCTGGTGCAAGCTAAAGTGAACGTCGCCTTTTAAAGTGAATTTCGCCTTTTAAGTTTAGAACATCAGGACATAAATTCTGTGGAACAAAATGGGCTTTACAGTGGCGAATGATCGAAGCGAGGTTAATGTCTGGCCGCGAGTCTGTCAGCTGGGGAACGAACCTGCCAGGGGGGACGGTGGTAGGACGGGGGAGTTAGCGAAGACCGCAGCGTTGGTGCTGCGGTAGCCGGGGCCACTCCAGGCTTGGTAGCCCACGGCCCCAGCAGCGGCGGTGAGCACCACAGCGAGCACCGCAAACAGCTGCGTCTGGTGAGTCGTGAGCAGCGTGATTAGAAGATGCATCTCTTGCGGGGCACCACACGCACCTTCCAATGAGCTCTCGAGCAACACGCGCACCTGTAGCGTTTGCCGCGTTAGGGGCGAGGTGATGTTAACGGAGGCCTGGACCTCTTCTTCGCCATGTCCTCCGGTGGCCTGGACGGTCAGGCGCCGTTCAGAGCCTCCCTGGGAGCCGACTACCGGCTCACTGAGCCTCGCACTCAAGGTCCTAATGTCGCTCTCTATCACCAAGAGCGCGAGGGCTTCTTGTGGCCCCACCACGACCACGGAGTCGTCGGAGGGCGCCGAGGCGCTAAGCGCCACTGAGCCGCTGCCGTTCAGAGACACGCCAGGCACGAACGGCAGCAGCAGAGCCGCTGACTTCAGTGGGGGCTGGTCAGCACTGATGGCACTGAGGGCCACCACGAGAGAGACGCTCACGTCAGAGCGACTTGCGTACAGCTTGCGCAGCCAAGGCGCAGGAGCGGTCGCCGTTTGGACGATGCAAGCGTAGCCGCGGCCCGGAATGTAACTTGCGTGCGCGAGGAACACGTTGCTGGGGCGGGCGCCGGGTGGCGCAGGGACCTGCAGCTCGCAGGACAGGTGCTGCAGGAGGGCAGACGATGGCAGGGTGTCAGGCCAGCAGCCACCAGCAGCAGTATTTGCTTCGCAGTCTCCCGACAAGGCGACGTCTATGGTGATCATATCGTCCACGAACCCGTCGCTCAGGACATCCGTGGACTTCAGTAACGTCAGCTGGGCACACAAAGAGTTCATTGTTTATGCTGTGAATGTTTGAGACCAAAAACGAATAACCTCATCAGCGAAAATCTAGTAAGATTAATTTTATATCATGCCTGAATGATAGCCGAGTCCATATTTCCAGAGAAGAATTCCGCTCTAAATTAAAGATTAGGACAGATCAGGCGCACGTGCTAGGAAGTAACTGAAAACACCTCAATATGATGTTATTGGATAAACGAATTGTTTATTTTTATAAAATCTGCTGAAGGGAATACTCGTTTCATTGCACGGCTGATTACCTAATCACAGGGTTGGCAATGATTAAATCAAAATGATTAAATCATGTGATTAAATCACTCGATTTTTTTATAAAAAATCATGATTTTTTTTATTTTTTCGATTTTTTTTTATTTTTTCATATATTTAAAAATATTGAGTGGCAGTCTTTAATTTATATTGAGGTATTGTTATTCATGGTTTAGTATAAATGTACTATGAATGACAAATTGGTATATAAACTTGTTGCCTCTAGTGTGTATTAGGTTCCAATAAATGGAATGTTTTTGGTACAGAGGCATCAAGGGTTGCAATACATTGTACGTAGCTAGCAGCTTAGCTAATTCTTATAAGGCTATAAGTAGTCTAACTATTTGGCTATTTGTTGTATATTGATTACAATATACAATTTAAATGTGTTAGCTAGCTTATAAAGGGTGGGACAGAACTGATTGAACAGTTTTGAGGCGAAATAAAAGAGTAATGGAGGTACATAAAGAAGAAAGTTTATTTTCATCATGATTAGCATAACATACCATTTAAAATACTTATGTTTTGAAAACAATATCAGGAAGATGGGGTTTGTTAGCTGCATCACACTGTTGGAGTCGTTCTCGGAAGTTTCCTACAGCACGTTCACACATATGGCGAGGTATGGCCATAACATCTGCTGCAATAATCTGTTCCCTTAGCTGTGGTAGGGTGTGAGGGCAACTTCTGAACCTCTTTCTTATAGATGTCATCAAAGAAAAAAATCGCAAATGCTCAAATCAGGTGACCTCGCAGGCCACTGTAAATCACCCCTCATAGACACCAGATATCCGGGAAAAATGCGTTTCAAAACATTGAGTGACATTCGAGCTGTGTGAGCTGTAGCCCCATCCTGCTGGAACCACACGTCTCACAATGCTTCATTTTCAACAATGTATTCCATCCTGGGCTGCAAGGAATTTTGCAACATTGCAGCATAGCAATCGGAATTCACTGTCATGGTTACTCCCTCCTCTGAGAATGACTCAAACGACCAACAGTGTGTTGGAGCCAACGGCCCCCATCTTCCAGATATTGTTTTCAAAACATAAGTATTCTAAATGGTATGTTATGCTAACCTCTAGGAAAATAAACTTTCTTCTTTATGTACCTCCATTACTCTTTTATTTTACCTCAAAATTGCTCAATTGGTTCTGCTCCACCCTGTATATTGAGAGGTTGAGATTGTATTGAACTTTTGGGCAATTAAAAAGATTTTCCACCCTAATACGAGTATTCTAATTAAAATATTTAAATTCAATCTTTAAATATGTGAATTTAAAACTAGAAACAAAACAATTACAATTACAAGACTATATGTAAAATAATTAAATGCAGTGAATGGATATAAATATTTGAATTGTGCACATGTTTATTTCAAACAGTGTTAGCTTTTCTCATAACTTAAGTCATGTTTCAAGTCGTATAAGGTTTGTTTGGTTATCGTTCAGTTTATGTTTAGTATTGGTTTATTGGTCTGAATTAAATGGGAACAGTGCAGTCAGTCACTCAGTCACTACTAGTCGGTGTGTTTAGAGGGTAGAGTCTGGTAGATTTATAGGACATAAAACTAGTAGATCTATTAATAGTGCTGTGCACTGTGCTATCAGCTACCTATCTGTTATGTGACTCTTCAGTGTTTAGGAGATCTGCATTCCTGAAGTGTTTTTGTATATTGAAGCCAGTTAAATGGTCAATATTTAGCTCATTACCTTGCTCCATACAAACTTTACAAAGCTAATGAATATGAATGAAGCTAATATAGACTTATCAATAATTGTTTACCCAAAAATCCCTAAGTGGTAAACACCATCTCGGCCTGTTGGCCATTATTGAAGGCAAATAAAATAAAATAAAAAAATCAATAAATCAAAAAAAATCATGAAAAAATCAAAAAAATCATCGATTTTTTATTTTTTTGATTTAAAAAAAAAATCAAAAAAATCGCCAACCCTGCCTAATCACTTGCAAAACTTTTTTCGAGTATCATGACTTCAACAATCGGATGGCGCTGAAGCTAACATGAAAATAATTCCCATGAATCATGAAGCTAACATGAAAATAATTCCTATGAACCAAAAACATCGATGTGACCAACCTGCTTAATGGGCGTGACGGTGAACTGCCCCTTGAGGTGCTGCTGGGGGGCGGCACTGACGAGGCTGAGGACGACGGACGCGGCGCCCTGCAGCAGCGACAGCGCCACGCCCTCCGCGGGCAGCACCGCGACGCCCTCGCCGCCCGCCCACCGCCCCACGTCCCCCGCAGCGCCGCGCACCGCAGACTTCAGGCACACAGGCTGCCCTGCCACCACGCAGGTCTGCGCACCGACACCATGATTAGTAAAGGCGGGCTCCCACAACACAAGGGGCTCCCACAACAAAACATATTTAGTGGAGAAGAGAAGTTTTCTCTACCGAGTACTACTTTTGATTGCTATTAAACTTATGTGTAACGCGCCCTCGAAGTTCATTTAACCAAACGCAACAATTAGTGCTTCGTAGAATAATAATACAAACTAAACATTTTTTCTCATGAAACCTCAAGGCCTTGGCGCAGGCGTTTTCATCAGGGACCCATTACTAAAAAAATTGGAAATGGACTAATACACGTTAAAATTTATACCGTGACGAAAGCTACCACTAAACAAGTCCTAGCAGCCGTAACTGGCAGGCTGACACGGCAAAGCTGCAGTAAATTCCAACATGCAAGATCCTGAGGTTTTATAGCTTCGGCAAGACAATAAGACTGGAACCTAATTAGGGATTGAAACAAACTGATCGAAATTATTGGGGGGTGATGCAAAAATTAAGTTTTGATAACCTAAGGTAAGGAAACAACAAATATCAAGGAGGAAAATTACTCGGTTAACAAAGAGATCTGTTAACAGAATATGAGGACGAACTGTACGTGAAAGCACGTGAGCTCCAGTGATTGCGGAATGGATGACCACAAAAATATTACCCAACTCTTTCAGCTTCCATTTCTCACATATACTCGAAGTTTCTGAGCGCATTCGCTATTATTCCTTCAATTAGATCTAGATCTCTAATCGCTGTAGCAATTTTTAACTCACGGTTGCGTTGCATCTGTTCAAACTTAGCTTTAACCCCAGGAGCCTGCAATATCAGAGTGGAATTGTGTGAACTGCAGATAAATTACAGTGTAATTGAAAGTAAATTAATAATAGAAAATGCGGTGGAGACCTGACAAACCTGGTGAGGAATGAGAGCGGAGGCGGAGGGGATCCTGAAGAAGTGCTGCAGGACGTTGGCCCTCGCAGTCCGCAGCGTGACGGCCAGCACGGTCTGCCCTGCACCCCGCACCTGCAGCTCCAGGGCGTCGTGGTGGCTCCGATTGTGCACCACCAGGTCCTCTCGGTTGGAGACAACAGCCAGGTTGTGGTGACTAATGGCATCAAACTCACGCCCAGTGCAGTCGTGGTAGGAAATTCTCAGCGGTAATACCGAGCCAAGGGCGACGTAGGCGACCTTGCCATGGACGCTGTCGAGGACAGGCAGCGCCGACACAAGCACGTAACAAACATCGCGCACCTCAACCAGCACGGACGCATGCTGCACCACATCAGGCGTCTCCTGGGCAGATACCATCACAGTGGCGGTGCCCGTGGCGTTGCTCGCATGAACCACGTTGTCGTGCAGCGAAATGGTAGGGCCGTGGGAGCTGTAGTTCAACTGCTGGGCCTCGGACGATGGATTTTCTTGGTTCTTTGAGAGACACTCCGAAGTTGACGTGAACTTGACAACACGGTCGTCATCTCGGTTGCTTTTAAGGGCATAGATAGAACCAGGCGACATGAGGAGCTTAGTCCGGTTGGCAGAAGGCGAGGTCAACGACAAGGGCTCAAAAACAGTTAACGTGAAAGTTGCAGTTAATGTTGAATCGTCTATTATTTGAGCAGTTAAAGGAGACGATGCAGCGTGGAGCACAGACACTTCGACACTGACGGTAGTGACGCCGGGCTTGGCTGCTCTGATCACAAGCGCAGCGGTGTTGACATTTCTGCTCTCGACGCCGTTGGCTGCAAGCACGTGGTCCAGAGTAGCTACTGCACTGTCAGTGTTGCTCCAGCGGTACAGGAGAGGAGGCTCTGCTGAGGCGAAGTTCAGAGGCGTCAGTTTCATCAAAGAAGGAACGTCGTCGTCAGAGATATTGTGGGACGCATTCACAGCCAAGGCTGTGACGTACAGGGGCATGGAGGAGCCCGACTCCAGGTGCGACGTGGGAGCCACAATCTCAATGGCACTCACCGGCACCACCCTAACATAAACAACGTCGGCACACGGCAGCAGGTGCTCACTGCTTGTAGAAGTTGAAGACAACTTGGCGGTGACCGATATTGTGGTGGTACCGATCATGGCTGCAGACACAACACCAGAGTCTGCATTGACTTCACAGACACTCGTATTGCTGCTTTGGTACAACAATTTCGTAGATGCTGGACCCCCAGACGCCCGGACTTGGTACTCGGCGCCCACTATCAACGTGACATGTCGCGGTCGCAAACGCAAAGGTAGGAAAATTTTCACAGGTTCGTACGGAGATACCAGACGATTGCTGCGATTGTCTGCCCCACTGCCACCGTTTACCTCGATATTATTAATGGTTCCTCGCAAGGAAGTGTCGCCAAGAGTAATGCCTGTAACTTTATAAACCGCTCCTCCCTGTTGCGATAACCTCAAATATTCCAGAGATACCAAATCTTCTTTAGCCACGACTGAGAACTGCATTACGTTTGGGAGGATAGGAACAATAAAACCTTCGTTCGAGATGAGCTGTAAGACGGCCTCCACACTATTGCCTTGCTCCACCATAGCCGGCACAATCAACGTGACAGCTGAGGGCACGGCTACAGTCACAACAGCAGACGGAGAGTCTGATTGTTCATACAAGCACAAGTCCCTCACGGTGACCAGGCGACTTCCCACACCCTTGGCCAAGGCAACAATGCTGCTATTGGTCGAATGGTAGAAGAGTGTAGCAACAGCGTCAGGACGCTTTGATAAATCAAGATTAGATGTTGATGAGCGAGCAATTCCATTGGTGTCATCAGGGAGCAACTCGAAGTACCCTGATCCTTTAGTGACTCTCAGATATCCACTACTGCCGGGGTGATGGTGGAGCACTAAGTGCTTGGGAAGAAGTGCAGGAGGAGTAACGAGACGTAGCCTCAAAGAAGCACTAATTCCTTCATTCAGTAAAACTACGCTAATAGTGAGCTCGCCCTCAAGACCGCGAGGAACAAGCGTTCCGTACACGACGCCCGAGGCGTCTGTTACAAGAGCGCCATCGTCATGAAATGTAACGAGGTGAGGTTGTTCGGTGCTCCAGCTGAACACAAGAGATGAAATATTGTCCAGGCGATTGTCATGAGCGTCCCTCACGGTGACGCTGACCGGCACCAAACTCTGGCAACTGGCAACCGCAGATCCGTGCTGGTGCAGGGGACAGGGCAGCGCTTCTGCACCGACAACGCCCAGCTGCACAATTTCCGGACTTGCACACAAAATAGAAGAACTCGCCGTGCTTTCTCTGGGATACGGTAGAGTGCTAGATGCTTTGTTACCGACCGTCAAAGTTACTTTAGTTTCCCCCAGTTGAAGGCAGTCGACATAAATCTTGTAAGATCCCACACTTCGGCCGCTCATATCCAAATGACTGCGCAGCAAATCAGCGTTGGCGACGTCTAAGTAAGTAAAGTGGCCAGAAGGTTTGTGTATCCAGGGCAAAGGCCCTCCTTCAAAGTGGATGAAATAACCAGTTCCAAGGGCCAAAACAAGCTTACCAGATTCAGGTTTTACAACAGTAAGGGGTTTGAAGGAGCCTATAGTTGTAGACGCGGCTAAATGCTGGCTTCCCGAACTCAAGAAGGAAACTTTCACGCCTGAAAATCCTGGTCGTTGAGCTATCACATCAAGTGACGCACAAGAACCATTCAGTTCTTTAGGTCTGACCTTTGCTAACGCCGAGAAATCAGGATTGAAGTCCGACATCTTGTAGGTGAGCATTTCACAGGATGAGAACACACCAGCTTCGTCTTGCAACAACGTGAAAGCAGCAATGCCAATAACGAGAGACTCGTTGATCAAGAATTCCCTGTAGCCCTCCACCAGGTTGAGTCCCATGACTTCCCTGACGACCACCACAGCAGAGTCCCGGTTGGCCGAGTTCTCAAACATAGAGGCTGCAAGGAGCGCCTCTCCCAGCGCATGAGTGGAAACCAACCCTGTTTTACTAACGGTGGCGACATCGGGTGCATTTGTGTGCCACAGGACGTGGCCAGATCCACCCTTAGTGGAAAGTTGCAGACTGTGCTGTGGACCCTTAATGGCAAGTTGCAGACTGTGCTGTGGCCTAGTCACCTCATCCCAGGGCAGAAGTGTGTACTTGGGGGACACAGTTAAGGCAGCATATATCATCACATCGAGACTTGCTTTGATAGGCGGACTGATGGCCACGATTTCTTGTCTCAGGGAATACTGATCTAGCATGGCAGTTACGGTCATCTTGCCTTCTTTGACGGGGAGCCCAGCAACAAAAGTTCCGTTCGGACGAACTTCTTCATTCGAGAAATATTCAGTCGGAACATTGGTTTTGATAACTATCGAGTCGGAGAGAAATATCCTGTTATTTTTTTCATCGTGAAGATGAACATGGAATGCACTTGGTTTACCAATTATTAGACTAGGCTTATTTCCGGGCTCAATCTCAATGACGAGGTAACCAGGCTGCACGACGTGGAAGTTAGCGCTAGGCTGCTTGATGTTTCCTGAAGCTTTGACGTTGCTGTCTTCGAGCACAACTTTGGTCTGGCCGACTTGCTGGCTCACTACAGAGATGCCGTCTCCTTGGAGCTCACCGATCAGGGGGTCAGATACCTGCAAACAAAGGATGCATACGATACATGTTCTAGGCTACGTACTGTAAAAGGAAGATTTTAAAAGGTATAAATATTGTTGAATTTCATGCCACACAAGAGAATGAGAGGTGGATGACAAATGTTAACATTCAAGCAAAAGAATCGTGACGAACGTTTCGATTTTTGAACGTTTATATACGTTACAACATAATGGGAACGTTCGACCCATTATATTGTTTAATGACATAAATTCTTTCTGAATGAATATTTTTAAACTATGATAAACATTTATTAAATGTTAAGAAATTAGAGATCCTAGAAATTTATTTTGTTTTAAAATTTCATGTAGAAGAGTAGTTAAAATTTAATGCGTGCCAATACAAGTGGAGGGAAGGTTGTACAGACCTGCAGGTAGTAATGAGAAGTCTTGAGCGGCACGGGCAGCAGCATGCCCTGCTTGAGGTGGTACACGGCGTAGACGACGGCGGTGTCTGGCAAGACGTACACGTCCTGAGGCTCGAGCAGCAGGTTAGCCACCACCATCAGGGTGACCACGGCAGGCTGCAGCGCCTGGTACGCGGGGTGGGCGATGGAGGCCTTCAGTCGCGCTACACCCGTCTGCCTGCCCTCCACCAACACCTGCAACATGTTGACAACGTGTTGATACCTGCGACATGCTGACGTGTTGATACCTGCAACATTTTAACACCTGAAACCTCACAACATGTCTGCTCACCTGAGAGCCCTGGTGCCCCAGCTGCTCCAGGGCACCGATGGTCTCCGGGGTCTTGTATGGAGACTCGGAGAAGCGCATGAAACTGCAAGACATTGCACTTGAATGAACACAGCTGTGTCATTTAAGATATTTATATCTATAGAAAAACATTTGTATGCACATATTTGATGGGTATATTAAGCCATCGCAAAGATACACTTATTCCTGTTATAACCCCCAAACTTCCTAAACCCAATCAATATTGACCTTTGTATCAGATTTCTTTAGATTCTATATACCTAATTCACCATAAATATGAGCATAAAATTGAAAAAGTGGGAAGTGAAAACAGTGACAAAAGAGCAGAATGTAAATAAGAGCCTCAGTCAACATGAGAAATCAATAAATTGAACTAACAAGCAAGCAGGATGACCATAAGCATCAAGTTTTGATAGAGCTAATGGTACAAATTTAGAGGTTACAGTACATCGCCATTTCCGTCAAACACTAACACTTGTCTCTTATACGTCAGAACTACCAACAAAGTTAGCTTGCTGCAATGATACCAACGCTTCTTAAATGTGGCTCTTGGTAGACAAGAGTTTTAAAGGAAAGCCTGCACTGTGTTTGAACCCACACAATGCCTCGCAGTCACACATATACTGGATTTAAGAAGGTAATTCTGCGTTCATCTCACCGCAGTATTGAGTGAGCCGGCACAGCTCCCTGCTGCCCTGCAACATTTTCCAGTACCCAGTTGAATTTAAGGCCATCCAAGGAAGAAAACTCATTGCCCTGGTCATCATAGGCTCTGACTTCAAACTCCTCGGGCGCCTCCTCCACGTACAACTCTCGAGTGGTGGTGATTATCTCCAGGCGGCTGAAGCTGTCGATGATCACATCACACCGCAGGATTTCGCCAGTGGCTGCAACAACAAATTTCCTTATTCAGATTGGTATTTCAAGATGCATTTGGATCAAAGACAATAGTGGTCATAGAAAATTAAAAGAAAATAGACAGTTATACATGTTTTCTGGTCCATTATCATCATTCAATGAAGCAGTTATTGTGGCGTCTGATTCAAACGAACTTCAAGAGCATGTTATAGCAAACAAAAAATAAAGACATGAGAAAGGATGAGAATGGAAAAAAATGACTATGCACTTGATTCATTGGCTCCACATAATAGTTCCATTTTTAGGCATCAACAAAACACCGGCAACAAAGGAGCCAATGTTAAGCAAGCCGGCTGACTGTTCCAGGTTCTGGCAGCGGCAACCAGGAATGCTCTGTTGCCGACAGCAGATAGACGCGTAGATGGAACAACAAGGTCTGCTGATGATGACAACGTGCAGATGGTACAACAAGGTCCGCTGTTGATGACGAGCGTAATCTTCTTCTAGAAGGCAGATCCGACACGCGCTGCAGGCCTTCTGTGAGATATGTAGGTGCCAGACCGTGAAGGCATCGGAACGTCAGAACAGCAACCATAAACTGCGTGCGCTGCTGCATGCGCAGCTCGTGGAGATCAAGCAATGTCGGCGACAAGTGGTCGATTTTTGCTCATTGCACACCAGTCGCACAGCAGCCTTCAATACTGATTGTACTTTATGAAGTGCTGTGGTCGGAAGTCCACAGAGTGTGACACTACCTTAGTCCAAACTGGTCAAAACGAGCGCCACAACGAGAGCCCCAAGAGACTATGGCTGAAGCTACCTACGTATTAGTCGCAGAGCACTAAAACAAGCAGTGGTGACTTTGGCAATTTGAATGGTCATATAGAGTTCAGTGTCCAGCAGAGTGCAGGTTGCGAGCCGAAGACGCAAGTGTGATGAACTCCTTGCCCATGCAAACAGGGTTGGCCGGAAGCTGATACTGGCTAATAATACTAATCCAGCCACATTCAGATTCAAACCAAGATGGCCGATCAAACCAAGATGGCTGAACAAACCAAGATGGCTGAACAAACCAAGATGGCTGAACAAACCAAGATGGCTGAACAAACCAAGATGGCTGAACAAACCAATATGGCTGATCGGTTTGGAACAGTAACGGTTGCCACCACAGTCAGATTTAAAGGCACAGCATTCAACATCGGAAGATCCTCAAAGCGTAGTCCTTTCAGTCAAAAGTACTTGCTTATAAAGATTTACAACACAGTTTTCAACACAAAGGTATTCATTTCTTTTCTTGAATGATGAATCTTGCAAATCACTGCAATCGTATGAATTATTTTTCTGGATTCATTCTCAACTACTGTGTGAGTTTCAGTGATGCAGGTCTTAGAAAATATTGTGTTAATAAAAATAACGCTAAAATGACAGGAATCAAACATTTTTCCATTCATAACATAATCAAACAAAATAAGGCAACAAAGAAACAAGCTGAAGCAAATGATACAGACCCACATCAGCAGCCAGGATAATTGCAGTTTGTCTAGCAGCGGACCGAGTGACCGCTGACACCACAGCCTCCGTGGCACAGCCATCTTCAGTGAAGACTGGCAGCACATGGACATCATTCCCGCGAGTGCTGCGCCTGCACAAAGAAAGATACTCTCAACTCTTGGTATGAGCAATGTGTCATGCAATGACATGTGATGGATTTTGCGATCAATTTGCACAAATAAAAGCCATTGTGTACAAATAAAAAACTACTAATTTTAACTTCTACCAATAATAGTCTATTCCAGGATTCTAAGAATAGGTACATATTTTTCAACAATTATGTACTTTTTTTTAAACAGTCAAGCTGGTAATAAAAATTTTTTAACTCAAATCTGACAATTTTTCTGGAATATCCATCATGGTATGGTATCTTTATACAAATTGTTTATTCAAGTTGTTGAAGCTTTGACTTGAAGCTAGAAATCAAATTTCAGTAAAACCAATCCCTAGATTGTAGCGCTTCAAGGAAAAACCATCACTGTTATCTAGCTTATTTATTTGGAGGTTTTGAACATGGAGATAATTAGAACCAAACAAGGCAGTCACTAATAAAATACAAGGGTACCTGCAGGCATAATATTGTTTCTACTTTCAGCTCAGGCATGGAACCTAAAATAAAAAAGTATCATTAGAAAACACATATGATTTTAAAATTAAAAGTGCATTGGTTTGGCTATGCATTTATAGCCATCAGGCAAGAACTGAGTGATGCATTGAAGTAACTTGAGAAAAAAATGCCAGTGAATTTGGTGAATGACGACTAGTTTTTGGTTCACATTATCTATCATACTTGAGCAAGCACTCAAGTCAGTTAAAGTTTATGAAAAAAAATTTTTTTTCATTATCACATGTTGCCTGAGCAAGATTTTTACTTAGTTGCAATAGACAAGCATTGAGCATTGATTACAAAGTGTTCAATTATTCAATTATGCTCCAGACAAGCAATGTTATTGTTGGTTAAATGAACTTCTTGTTAAAAATACCATAATAATTGAAATGGAGCAAAATTGATAGCAGATAAATGTAACGACTGATTCTCATGATTAACTTAGAAAAAAACTTGGAACTGTCACCCAATCATAAATGTCATTAAGCCAGTGAACTACCACCCCCAGCATCAATTCCAATCCCTGGGCTTGCCGCCCCATCAGCCTTTAGGCAGTATGCTCAGTACAAAGGTGGAGTGCATAATGTTGTTGCCAGAAGGCATTAATGCTTTTTTGGCAACTGAATCCATCTGGGTCATTAATTCAATTTTCATAATGGATGCATCCTTCTGATCTATGTCGTTTCAAAAAAGATGTAATAATGAAATTCCATTTAAGCAAGTTAATAATTAAATTGCTGCCAAGACAGCTCTATGTATCAAGTTAACTCAGCAATACTGTTGGCTGTCTGAGGACTTCATGCACCATTGCTCGTCCTGTGCTCCCTACTCCATATCACTAGTTACTCAACGCTCTATGCACCACAACAGTCCTCAAGCACTCCTCATATGCAATATAATCTCTGCCTACTTGCATTTAATAGCATGTCATTTGTATTTTAAAATCCTCAATAAACCATAACTCCTATTGCAACTCTGTACTTACACTATTATTAGACTAATTCTGCTTTCACTGCAAAATTCAAGAGGGTTACAAGTTAATCCCCACATGGTTGACATGGGAACAATGCCTTTGAAAGAAGTAAAGAAATCTTCCTATCCTAGAATTATACCAGGGCCCGGTCACCAATACAATACATGCATAGTGGTATAGCATTAGGATATGAATGGGTTGCTTGCAGAAGCCTTTTGCACAGGAATTTATATTGAAAAATCCTTTGCCCCAAACAAGGATGCAATTGGGAAATCATACATACATTTCAGGCCAGCTTGTGCCAGGGCTTCCTGATCTGCACAATGTTGTTGCCAGCAGGCTTTTGTGGATTGAGTAGTGCACCATATTTGTGCTAATTTACTCATGTTATCCACCCATAGCTTTGCCTTTTAACTTACCTCAATGCCATTGTTCTTTTCAGTGTCTGTCCCTCTCATAGACATCAACTATGAAGCTTAGCCCAATGAATGCGGCATTCAGTTGTATAACAGAGACTGTCTGACAGTTCTGACCACTTTTTCTTGGCCATGCAGTGGTGGACAAGGTCATTGTCAATGCTCAAGGTCATGTCAATGGATACGGTAATATTACATCAATACAGGAAAAACAAGTAAAAATCACAGCAAATGTCAGTTATTCTACATCTACATCATCTACAAAGGAAGAGGACCTTAGAGTGCTGTTAGTAATGGATATTAAACTCTGAAAGCTACAAACATTTTAAAATTAAGTTTTATTTCAAGTTTCATGAATTACCGGTACCCCATTCCCAGGGGTTATTCAGGATGCTTTTATTTTGTGCCCAACACCTTATGAATATCATATGGAATTGTTTTTAAGGAGATGCCATACGATAAACCTTGCAAATACTTTTAAAATGAGCCCAAACTCGTTTATAAAATGTTTTATGGTATGAAGTTATAAAAAAAATGATTGAAACCGCCCCTTATTACCCTGTTTGATAGCATCGCATGTGACATCATAAAGCAAATATTTTTAGAAACATCTTGTGGGCAATTCTAGACTTTAAATAATTCATAATGATCATGATCAATATCTGTCATTGTTGAATATCAACAGATAAAATTGTACAGCTTTAATTTCATTATATATCAATATTACCTTATGGCTGTAACTCATAGAAAACTTTTCACATATAGACTAGTAATGGAGGAATTCATGTGACACAAGTTTCACATTTTACTTGGAAAATTCTTATTTCAGGTGAAGAATTTCAGTTGTAACAAAGCATGAAGATATGGGGATTTAACTTTCATGATAAATTAGCAGCATAAGCACATATCTAGTACCTTTACATTAGCGATCAATATCATGTGACTTTTGTAAACAATACAAAAAGATCAGACCAATTAGTTTTGAGAGTGATAAACTTTCAAATTTCTTGTCTATTGATCCATTGAACTTTTGTTGCTCTTATCAACGCCATCTTTTGTTTATTTAAGATGCAGTAGTCTCCTGTGAGAGGTGGTTACTGTGCTGCGGACCGGTCCACAAACATTGACGATTGGTTTAAAACTTGTAATACCATACTCTTATATTAACTATAGAATTGCATCATGTAGGTCAGTGTGATCATCCCCCATCATCCATATCAATTGTAAATCCCAATCTATCAATTGCAGTGGTCCTCAGTCACTGGTGTAAATTATTTTCTTTTGCTTTTGCTTCTGCAGAAATTACAAAATATTCAAAAATTAATATTGGTAAGGTACACCAGTGCTTCTGATGTATCACTGAAGATCTTGGGATATTTGCTCACTTTCTGCACCTTGGGTTTGTATCAATTGATCAGATTGAGATTGTCCTGCTTCAACTGTGCCATCAGAAACCAGTTTTGAACATGTTACATCACTAATGTTATTAATCTACATAGGAGGGCAGAATTTGTTCCTTTAACCCTTTAGCAGGCAAGCATGGGAATAGTCAAAATTAAGTATATCTGCAGCCAGTATGATAAAGTACAAACAATCACATGATATATTTACTTTGGCATGTTTTCCTAGATTTGTCATATTGGACAAGTAATTTGCAGTTGAAAAATTCATTAAAAACAGAAAATGCTCTGAAAAAAATCAATACAATCAGCATATAATTATGAATTCCAAAGTGATTTTCTTACTTTCATTTAATTTAATTTAGTTTAATTTATTAATTCAAGATATTTCTACTCTGGTCTCTTTAAAAATGCCAAAAGAGTGCACATTTTGTTGTCCAGGTTTGACCACTGCCACACAACACACTAGCACCTTCCAGAAGGAAAGATAACTGCATACTAAATGAATGAAAGATAACTGCGTACTACATGGATAAAAGGGGTGGGGCAGCATTGGCACCAAGCTGTGCCAGCTCCATAAAAAAATTTAAAAGTTAGAGGCCGCAACAAGGAGCCGCTTCAAGTCCTTTGGAGCTTAAGGGGAGCGTCTAGGGTAAAATTTATCTCGGCTATTTACAAACGGATCACTCTGAAACTTGGTACACCCCCCTCCCTTTCATGATCTGTCGTGAACGCATAAATCAACGTACAGAGATGGTTTTGGTACCATTGGATAGATCAGAATGTCAGCTTTAAGATGAGACTAAAAACCAGAAAAGCCGAAATCCAAAATTTTACCATAGACGCTCCCCTTAATTCAGTCTGAGAAAGTATTGAAAATTCATGTCTCTGCAAGGATTTCAATGCTGTAAACATTGAGAAACTTCAAAGTATCTCTTTTTTATAAATACTTCCCAAATAAATTTTAATTTGGCTATGAATGTCACTTCAACACTGATCGCTGCATTCAAGTGACATTTATATCAAATTATAATTTATGTATAATTATATTACTAAGGAATGGAGTGCGCTTGAAATCAAAACCAACATGAATAAGCAAAATATTTTGCTGTTCAATTTTTTAGTTTTTTAATTTACTTAGGTCACTGGGTGCCAGTGCACGGTATCACAAAGGCAAGGGATCCCGGCCCAGGTCCAGATCAGGCCCCCTTTACCAAAGCCATTAAGGATCTACGATCCTAGAATTCCACTATCTCTACAAATGAAAAGGAGGACTTTGGAGTACTGCCAGTAGTTCATGATGGCATTCTAAATGGCTTCTAAATGACCATGTACCTTTGTAATTGAGTGCGGTGGCCAAAACACTTGCTCCAATACGATCAAGCAGATGCGCTCTGCAATACAAGTGGGCTGGCAGCATGCTTGTATTGGAACGCACAGCCATCCTGCTCCCCCTCCCCCACATCTCAAGTGAGTAGCGCTGGAGTGCTTTGGTTGTCCTGGTGGATCATAACGACCAACCATTTCCTAGAATTTCACCATGCAAGTAGTTAGTATTGGAGGAGTACACACTGCATGTTCCAAAGGTTTTAAAAGTATGGGGGACCCTTTTGGTCATAAAAAATACAATTTTGACTTTTTTGTTTTTGTTATGAATTCAAAGCTTCAAATCTAGCGCATCTAACAGAACGGTATAATTGGCATGTCAATGCGTGCGTTAGTTTATTCACTAGGTTGATTTTTCTTCACAATAATTGGTTGAAAAATCTGTGATGCACACACAAACGACCAATCATTCTTGCTAATTTTGAGCGGACAATTATCCTGCCTGGCCTATGAATGGCATCAATTTAAAGGTCTAAAACTCACACATCCAATGGTGTAAGCGGTATGTCTATGCGCAATGGGTGCATAAGCTTGTTCACAAGGTTAATTTGATGATCACAATATCTTTACACCTTTTCAGTTTTTCAGCTTTCGTGAAAAATTAGAATTTTCATTTTTTTACACTTAAAAAACTTGATAACTCCTATAGTAGCAGTATTCAAGCTACAGTAATGAAAAATCTATCTTTTGATTTTTAAAGACCATACCCAGCGACCGCTTCCTGTAGGTTGGCATTAATATTATGGTTATTGGCGTTAATAATATGGTTCATTATTCAGGAACAGATTCTGAAATAGAAGCAAAATTTCCATTCCTAAATATAAACGGGATTAGTAAAACACAGGTTCCAATTAAATCCGATAGACAACAACTTCATCTTTCTCCGATAACTGAGTACGTATGTGGCAGACCTTGTTTACATCAAGGGTGAGCAAAATGTTGTGGCTGACTGCCAATCCCATCCAGCAACTTCACTAAGTTGTGATTTGTACGACTTGCCTGCGCTCCCACGCAGAAGACAGATGAAGAAATTAAATCTTTCATTGACAGACTGAAACCATACAAGTTAACATCCTGCAACATCTTGTGCAAGACCTTGATGCCATATTCCCAACCATTTGTCCCTGCAGCATCAAGGCAAAGCATTTTTGAGAGTTTGCACGGCATGTCACACCCAGGCGTCAAGTCATCTCTCAAGCTTATAGAGTCTCGTTATTTCTGGCCAGATATGGACAGAAACATCAGAACATGCACACATGAATGTAGGAATTGCCAACAAAGCAAGATTATTAGACATACAAAGGCAAGCATTGAACATTTTAGTTTGCCATCACAGAGATTTCAAATGGTCCACCTTGACATCATGGGACCACTTCCACCCGCCTTGCACGATGATTTTACTCCCACTCCTAATAAGTATCTTCTAACTTGCATAGATTGTGGGACTCGTTGGTTTGAAGCTATTCCCATGACCAACATCAATGCTTCAATGGTTGCCGTATCTTTCCTAGAAGCATGGATATCCAGATTCAGAGTGCCTCTGCATGTCATCACTGGCTACGGATCACAATTCGAAAGTGAATTATTCAAAGAATTGTCCACCTTGGTGGGTTCTCCAGTTTTCAGCCAAAAGTATCACCGGCCATCAGGGTTGGCAATTTTTCTGATTTCTTTTTAAAAATCAAAAAAATAAAAAATCAATGATTTTTTTTTATTTCTTCATGATTTTTTTTATTTATTTGATTTTTTCAGCTTTTTTGTCTTTTATGAGGTGTTATTTTTTATGTTGCAATTAGCCTAGTAACAATAACAGTATATGGATCATAATGGATGGCTAAAAA
>NW_025947235.1:0-36496 GCF_000764305.2 Hyalella azteca | reverse complement strand
ATTTATACTAAACCATGAATAACAATACCTCAATATAAATTAAAGACTGCCACTCAATATATTTAAATATATGAAAAAATCAAAAAAATCAAAGAAATCAAAATAATAAAAAAATCAAGTGATTTAATCACATGATTTAATCATTTTGATTTAATCATTGCCAACCCTGCCGGCCATTTTCAAGATCCATTGCTGGGTAATTTTTAATAAGAAAGTGCTGCAAGAAACTTTGATAGAATATCCTTTACTATCCATGCACTAAAACACAGACAACATAACTGATTTCTGGACAAGCTTCACTGCATCCTGATCCTTCCGGCGTGCCATAAACCTTCCTGTGTGGCGTGTGCGCTTGCAGTCCTTCAGATTTCCAGAGATTGTGAAGTTATTTCTCATATGCAATAATTTCAATCCAAATGTGTTGGCAAGAACTTCAGAAGGTGTAAATTTTGCTCCTGATGCGTCGCCAAATATCTTGCAATATTCACCCACTTTCTGCACAGTGGAATCCTGATCCGAGGCTGATCGTGAGATGCTTCAATTTCATACCTACAAAAATTAAATGATATTAGAGCAGCGATATTTCAGAAAAAAATAGAACTTTTCCAGCCCTGGACTAGGAGGCAGGTTTTTCAATCAATTTTCTTATGTTAACATGAGATGATGAGAATATATTAGCTATCCAGAATTTCACACTGGACTACAAGCCTGGAAAACATCTACCTTTAGGGCCCCAACTAGAGGTTTCCCACCATTTTGGGAACCACAAGATTTCTGCCAAATGAATTACCCCCTATCTACTTGTTAACAAAAGTGCCAAATAAGATTCCAATTGTGATAGATGAAATTTCACATTGGAGCCGCACATAGTGACAAAACAGAGGGTTTTTTGGAATCTCCCTAAAGTTTAGTTTTGAGTCCTATAAGTAGACCAGTAAAGTATCATGGATACCAGCATTATCATACTTAAGAAATTGGTTTAAATCTCGAGTAAATGAGGAAATTAAAAATGAACTGATTCTAAAAAAGCTCTGGTTCATGGTGGTTTTTAAGCAAATCCTTGGGCATTTAGCCCCAGCAGACTCCAGCAGGCACTCCGCAGGCACAGTGGTGCTCCGAAGCAGAAAAAACCTAGATCCAGGTTTTTTGCTTCCCACTCGGTTTCTAGGTTTTTCATTAACAAACTGATCCTAATCTAATTTTTTTCAGAATGGTGCGCTGAAAGCAGAAATCAAAGCTGCAAGATTTCAGAAACAAGTAGGAAAATTCTAATCCTGCAGTGAACCAAGCATGGAAAACTTCTAAGTTTTAGCTAACTTTAGGGCCACGACTTGCACCTTCCTGCCATTTCCGGAACCGCAAGATTTCTGCCAGATGAATTACCTCTTATATAATTGTTAACAAAATTAAAAAATGCACTAGGCCCTATCAGGCTCACAGGCTGCAAGATTCCAAATGCATCAAACATTTGTCACGTTGAAGCTGCAACCCGCAAGATCTCAGAAACAAGCAGGAAAATTCTAATCCTGCAGTGGACTAAGAAAATAAAGAAACTATTAACAATTATACAACAAACAAAAAAAAAAAACTTTTATTATCCCATTTGTCAGTACTTCTCATTTCTCAAAGATGAAATTTCGATAAAAATATTCACAAAATCTTAACAATAGGAAGTTGCTTTTGTCCAGTCTCCAAAATTCATACCTAGGCCTAATTAGTTGGGGCTTCAATTCTTGAGCATCTTTCTATTTTTGTGATTGTGAAACTACGCGTATGATGTATCTTTCACAAAACCAAAAGAACTGCGTTAAAACATGATGAACATGAAGCAAAATTGATGGCGACTCTGCCGAATTGTGCGATAGGCCTATTGACATTTGACGCCAATTGATGGTTGCTTGTTTTTCATTTAATCATGCAATCCGCAATCGTAATACTAACTAACTAGTGACATGACTTACCAGTGATAGCAGCCACCTTCAATTACTCTTAAAGTAAAGTTTGACGGGACATCGTATGAATAAGAAAGAAGAACTCTTGGCACATTTAGCTTAGAGCAACAAGAAAAGCTTACCAGCAGACTTGCTGCTAAAATTAAACTAATGGACATTGCCATACGCGTGCAATATTTTGAACCCGCTCCAAATTCGCATAGAATAGTCAAGATCTAAGTTGTGTCGTTTGGCTAGCCAACAGAAGTAATGTTTTCAATGACATTTTCTCATCGCTAATTTTAAACTAACCCAGAATATGCATTAGAACGATGTTTTTGAGATATTTTATTCGATTACGTGATGAAATTATTTCTAAAAAAAAGTTACGGTCAAAATAATTAAAATTCCACTTGGCTTCCGATAATAATTCCTCAATCGCAAGTCAAAATGCAATCATTTAGACATACATATTCGAGACCACTGCAGCAATTCCGGGCAGAAATTAAACAACAATTTTTAATCGCGTGGTTTCTTGGCCCAGCATCAGTTCAATCAAAAAAAAGAAATGGTTTGCATCAATTGCTGATACATGGCCTACACACGAAGCTAAAATTATCATAGTAGAATTTGATTTTCTTTATTAAAGAACTTGCTTCTTTTCCAAGCCATGTGTGCCTAATTGGACTCAAATTCCAGGGCAAGAATTGCTTCTACGGTAATCTATCGCGACCATCCGGTGCAAGTCTAGTAGCTACTTCAAACTATCGCCAGTCATGAAAAGATCCGGTCAAATGACACGAGTTTAGATCTATGAACAAGGCACGAAAAGGAAAAGAATCGGCGACAGGCTACATCAGGCCTACACTTTAGCGCCGACAGCACTATGTTATGTTATGTTATGGTAGGGTGTCAGGGCGACTTCTGAACACCCTTTTTTTTAGATTTCTCTAAAGAAAGAAATTGCAAATGCTCAAATCAGGTGACCTCGCAGGCCGCTGTAATTCACCCCTCAGAGACACCAGACGTCCGGGAAACATGCGTCTCAAAACATTGAGTGACATTCGGGCTGTGCGAGCTGTAGCTCCATCCTGCTGGAACCACACGTCTCCCAATGCTTCATTTTCTACAATGTTTTCCATCCTGGGCTACAAGAAATTTTGCAACATTGCAGCATAACATTCGGAATTCACTGTCACGGTTACTCCCTCCTCCTCAAAGAAGTATGGGCCTATCACACCAAATTGTTAGATGGCACACCAGACCGTTAGTTTGGGAGAATGTAGTGGTCTTTGATGGATAATTTATTGATTATCTTCAGCCCAGTAACGACAATTTTGCATATTTACAGTCCCACAGAGGTGAAAATGCGCCTCATCACTGCTGAAGAACGCTGCGTCGGGAGCAATCTGTTCAAGCATGTTCTCACACAGATTTCGGTAGCTGGCAAAGTCGGCTTCGTTCAATTATTTGGCCATCATCATATTGGGTAGGGATGGAAATGCAAATCCCTATGTAGAATCCTCCTTAAACTGCGCGAGGAGGTTCCCTAAGCAACGGCATGCCTTCGTGCAAAACGTCTTGGCGAGTGGATGAGTGCTACTCTCACACTCTCGACATTTTCTGGCGTTCTGAATTTCTGATGGACCTGCGTCGGTCATGTGTATCTCTTCTTAGTGTACTTCCAGTTGCCTCCAACTGCCTAACCCCTGGACCGAATTGTGTTCGCCTGAGGAAGAGCATCATTGCATTGAATACTGAACTGCCGCCGAAAATCTCTTTGCGTTGCAATCACGGATTGATTGTTCTCGAAATATGCGCGCAGAGCAAATCCATGATGTTTTCCTGACCACACTATGTTGGCTACTGAAATGGGAATAGAGGAGGGGCTGAAAAAAAAAACACCCGCACGCCCATTCCCTTCCTTCCCTGCGAGCACTGACTGCTCTAAACTGCTCAATCTGTTCTGCCCCACCCTGTATGATATCGTAGCTAGCCCCTTCCTTGCGGTAACGGGACCGGGCGGTTAAGCACAGCAAAATTGAAGCAGTGAGTTGCGAGTTCGAGACCGCAACAAGCCGTGGATGTTCTGCGATGTTAAGAATCGGCGACAGGCCTACGGCCTAATAAACGCTGAAACCGCTATAAACTGCTCAATCTGTTCTGCCCCACCCTGTATGATATCGTAGCTAGCCCCTTCCTTGCGGTAACGGGCGGCTTTCAGGTGGTTGAGGAATGGCCAGCGGTCGGCTATATATAATTGGACTAGGCCGACCACTGGCCACGTATTATTCGTTGCCCCTCCTCGATTTCCCCTTCATTTGAGTTCCCTCCTTGAGTTCCCCTTCCAAGACCTTCGTTGCCCCTATCTCCCGTCTTGGACTGACAGGTGAGTAATTTACGACGTCTGCTTTCCCTCATTCCTTCCACAACGCCTGCATTTGAGCAGGTGGTATACGGGATTTCCACTCCACATGAGAGTATGCTCGCAATATAACTAGTTCTTGGTGAGAAATATCTTAAAATGGCGGTTGAATCACATATGTTTTAATACAGATTTAATACCGAAGTTGTACAAATAGAACTACTTCTTCATGTCCCATAAATTTTCGGTAAGTCGCATGTAAATTGAGCATCGATGTACAACATTATCCTCAATCATAACATATGTTATACAAAGTTTATATGTATTTGTTTCGATAGAGAAATTGTAAAATAAATAGCCGAATAATAATATAATAATTCATATTGATATTTCATTTACGAGCGGAGTTATAATGAATCAACGTAGTGATGGAAACCGATAGGGGTTTCCAGCCGAGGCTTCAAACAGGCTCGGCTCTTCCCTATGACTTTCTTCACAAATTAGGCTGGATTTTACTCTACTCGTAAATGAGATGGCGATATAGATTTTTCCATGCTTACCCAGCTATTTATTTATAAACAATGGCCAGGAACAATAAATATGTAAACTTTGTATTAAACGAGTTATAATGAAAGAAAATTTTGTGAAACTTTGAATATTATTGTTCATCAAGTCTGTGACTCATACACGTTTTTTTCGAGATGTAAACGGGTTGTAATTTGTATTCTCCATTGAATGGTATACTCGGCATTTCTTGATCAGCCTCCTTGTTGTAGATATTATCTCCCAAAAAATAGTTATGATCGAGCCTGCTGATACGCGGAGGGAAGATCCCGCATACTAACTGCTCAAACGCAGGCGTTGTGGAAGGTATGAGGGGAAAGAGACATCGTAAATTACTGAAATGTCAGTTCACGACGGGCGGCAAGGTGAAGGCGAACTCAATGAGGAGCGAGGAATAATACGTGGCCAGTGGTCGGCCTAGTCCAATTAGTTATAGCCGACCGCTGGCCATTCCTCGGCCACCTGAAAGCGACCAGTAGCCGCGAGAAAGGATCTGGCTAGGATATCATATTACAAAGAGTACAAGCTCGAGGGTAGAGACTGGTCGAGCTTCGGGCAGATCAAGGATTTCACGCGATGGTCGCAAAAACCTCGCTCTCAGACTTCGCTGCATTCTGACTACCAGCCTTAAGGTGCTAATACACACGACTAGTAAAAGTAGTATTAGCTGCTAGTTTTCCCCAGGTGCCAGCGCAGTGCGTCGTTGGAGACCGTCGAGTGAGGGCAGTGCATGGTGGAATATAGAATAGAAGTGTCGGCGTTGAAGAAATAGGCCCAATATGGAACGTAACGATAATGGAACATCTGAAAAAAAGTTCAATATCATTTCGACACCTCTTAAAGTTATAAGAACCGTCGTTGCTGGGACAAGACATACATAGTTCATAACATTAACATTAGAAATGTTTGCCCCCAAGAAAGAAACAGAGCGCATAAACATGCACACTACATGTGTGCACAACTACACAAACATGCTCAAACAACTGCTTCAGCTACTCGCATCTGAAGAATAATTCATCCCAATATTTGGAGTGCGAATACTTGCAGCCAATACTGGCCCCGTGTATAAGCATGTGTACCTAGTGCAGCTTTACTTAATCTCGGGTTCATAGGAAATATTTATTAGAATCGGGTTTACGAGGAAGTCGATTGGCAGGTTTAAAGAAATATATTTATCTAAATTTTAATGATAAAAAAAATATGTATGTGATGAACCAGCCTCTGACCATCAATCGCCGGTAACCTCACTTAACGGTTCGTATTGACCATAGTTGTCTCACCCACCGATTACCGGAAGCTGAATAGGTTAACAGCTACCCAATTGGCTACGAAGCAATGCTCAAGGCGTGACGGGATTTTATAACAAATGCAAGTTCAAGGTTTATTAACTAAGAGGTTTAACAAGTAGCCTACTACGGAGCTAAGACGCAGAGGAGAGAGAGAGAGCGAGCTAACATAGGGACAATGCTCTTGATCCTAGAAGAGAAATAAGCATAGTAAGTACACTGTTAATAATTACGCCTAATGACTACCCTAGCAACGGCTTTACACGACGCCAGATTAATTATTTACGATATAAGCCACCTATAAGTAAACACGCACAATGGCACAGTAACATTAACACGAAACACGGTAACGCATAACACAGTAACGGTATTCAACAGTAACGCAAAATACAGCTCACCTTGGCGACGGTCAGGTAATCCCCTGTAAGCGAGGCACCAACACGCAAGCCGGAATTGACACAGCTACTACCACCAGCCTCGGCCTACATCAGCGCCGGTACACTTTATCTCTACGGTCTGAATGAAAGTAGGGAATTTGCAGCCTACATACAACATTACAATATATATGTTATTTAATTATTAATAAGGAATCTTTGAATAGATTCAAGCAGTCAATGAAATCCCCATCGCGGATTATACCTATCGCGGTCGCATCTCTCAACACACGCGGTACGAGTACTTTAATGTGTAACTGGTATTTTAATAATGAGCCAGGATGATCAGATCTAAACATTTAATCGCGTTTTGCCGGCATCAACCATAATTATTAGCGAATCAGGTTAAATAATTCGATTTATCTAAAACACGTAACAAAAGTTCTGTAAAGTCTGAAAACATTCATAAATAATTCTGAACCTCCAGCTAATATTCTGGACATTTAATTTCCTCAAATCACAATACAAGCGTATCAAATCAAGTGAAAGTTTTTTAAGTGCTGCCACTGCACTCAAATGCAGCCCATATTAGAGTGCCAGGCGCGAGACTTATCGAGCTTTAACGTCGTTGGCATGAATTTCACTTCAAAAAAACTAACCTAATACGCCGTCATGGTTTATAAATAAGCTTTATAGGTTTCAGCGGTCGCCTGGTTGACGCGGTCCAGAACTTTTCTGACGTCATCGTTTCTTATGCAACCGCTTCTAATAATTCATAGCCTGCATAACTGTGCGGAATATCCACTTGCAACCATACAGGAAGAAGAAAGATTTAAAAATAGAGATATAGAATATATTTCATCTGATTCTTACAAACATCAAAATAGTTTAATTACGACTTATATCAGTAACATTCACAAGAATTAATGGAGGGTGTTCCCGACTTCTATTTTGAGCTGCGACAACATAAATTTTTTCGTCGTTCCCTAGTAATCTCAGGCAAGAACAAACGCTTCACTGCACTGAAGACTAATGATGCCGCGTAGTGCCTGAGAACGCTTACGTCGCCTTGTACGGCGGAGCTAGACGAGTTAATGTGCCAGCAGAAGTCCAGGTATCTTTATTGACATGTTCTATTATCTCTTCTGTGTCAATCAGTAGGAAACAACAAGATCATAGATACAAATTACGAACGATTGCTTGATTCCAACAATATTTGGAGCACTAAATTGTAATATGCCATAAAAAATAGTTCCGTGGAGAACTAAGAGAAATAAAGAGTGGAGAAATAGTTTCCGTTTTTGGAGAACTTTTTAGACCCTGCCGCCTCGACTGAAGGAGACGAGAGTTTGAGGCGAGACACGGCACACCGGCGCCTGAGGCGGTGAGACAGCCCTGCGTCAGCAGTGCTGCTGCAGGCAGGCGCTACGGCCGCAGTTGTGCAGTAGGCAACGGGCAACATTTACGGCCGTTAAAACCTTTGTGCACAGCGATAAACTATCAGTCATCAGAGTTGTATTCAATTATAGGCCTGGGCCTATATACTTTCAAAAAAATTTAAGAGATCGTAAGTTCATCAGCAAATCATTGATGACCCTTCGAGCAAAATGCACCAATCATAGACAAGAAAATAGAGCGTAAGTACTTACGTGCACTTAGCGAGTTTTGAAAGTATGAAACAGTCGGCAGTGAAAGTATGAATGGAAGTATTATCTTCTACCATATTATTCACCTCTAGAGGCCTGGTGATCAGAGGTCACAACATAACAGGAACAGTCACGCTTCCCTCGAGGAGCTCTGACCGCCCCTGCCTGACGAGCTAAGAAGTGCGCGACTACAGCTCCTGGTAGACACAACCATGCTGCCCTAACCTCAGCGCGGCCAATGGTAATTCCAGTCTTGGCGGGCAATATCAAAAATAACGAGGCACATCAAAATCATCATAAGAGTGAATACAAATATTTCACAGCACCAGAAATCGTACACAAATGAGAGGCAGTGCATAAGCCTCCTCTATCTAGACTGAGACTTGATAAACAATGCTTAGGGAACTCCAATATATCCACTTAGACTGACCTGAGCATAACAATATCGAGCATAGTTAAGGCACTTCATGTTACAGCGATCACATTATCAGTATCATAATTATGTAGAAGCATCCTGCACGTCCTCCATGACACGACCTACAGAAACGTGCACACACCTACGGCAACACAATAAACCTCCAGTAAACGCGGCTGAAGTAAGCAACTTTAGAACATTACTTTACATTTGTAGTAGAGATGGCAGGTATTGCTCAGCTAGGGCCCGTAGGAAGACGGTTTCCTGGAATAATAAATGATTGCCATGTAACCGAGATCCAAATTGGGGGATTAGTGACGACCAAATAAAAAAACACTCGCGCACTTTGTTTTGTATCTAAATTATGGCATCAGCAGAGACAATGTTCAATGTTGAGACCAAGCCATGACTTAACATCGGCACAGAGCAGCGGCCACCGCCGACACAGAGCAGAACGCTAAAATTAATTCGAAAAAAAACAATCAGTTTGGCTGTTGAATCATGACATTTTTATGTCTTTGAGACTCAAATTACTGCGGTAGGGACAGCAGCAGCCAAACGCGGCACATTAAATAAGCATCAACCAACCCCACGAGAAAATAATTGACGCGATTACATGCAAAAGCTTTATATAAGACCACAACGATAACGTAAATTAGAGTAGCAACCATTTGAAACTTAAGATTACTCCCAAACATTTAATAGCAACACCAAATGAGTATGTGAGAGCCTGAGTCTTGAGTAAAACTTATAAGCGCATACCTGACTACAATATTTCAATATTATAAGCGCAATTGACTACAATATTCAGTAATGATGAACAAACTAATTATAGGAATGAAAGATAAGTAAAGTGGGACTCAAGCTGAGGTAAAATGAAAACATCATTCACTAACTTGCCATTAATAACATGAAAATAATTCAAAGTCATCAGAAAGTCAAAAGTCATCAGAAAGTCAATTCAATATATTAATTAATTAAAAATATCTCACGGGTTCAATCATAATGACTCTTGGCTTAAATTTCAGACCGCGAAATTTTCACTAACCCAACAACTTAAAAAGTAGAAAATTACGACTGCTTGTGAGGTGATATCTCAGAGCGCTTGTGAGGCGCTGTCTCATTGATCAGCAGAAAATGTTCACATGACACACTATCTGAACAAAATGAAATGAATGCGCAAGCGTACAAACGCAGAACATCTCTCTGTCAATTGCAAGAGTAAATGCGGAGAAACCGTAGACGACGGCGTCTCAGAGGACGTGGTAGTTGGTGGGCACGAAGGGCATCTTGGTGACGACGGAAGGCTGCGGTTTGTTCCTGACGAGGACCTGCACTTGAGTGCCGGGCCTGGCGAGGGCAGCGGGCACGTAGGCCATGGCGATGTTGCGCCCCAGCGACGGCGAGGGACAACCGCTGCACACCTGCGACCATGACAGCATCATTATGTACTATAATAAAACCTGCACTGTATGTTCCTAAGTTTTGTAAACAACAATATAATAGTACTTGATGTTACTTATGCGTTATGAATGATTTAAGCTAACCGATCAAGTCCACTGCACGCAGATGGCACCGCAAAATTTTGTCGTGTCTTCGTCTCATTGCAATGAAATGTACGGCCATTGGCAAGAGTAAGCTAAACTTATCAATACGCAGGCGAGGGCAGCGGGCACGTAGGCCATGGCGATGTTGCGCCCCAGCGACGGCGAGGGACAACCGCTGCACACCTGCGACCATGACAGCATCATTAGGTACTATAATAAACCTGTACTGTGTTAGTCTTGTGTGCTACAGTAAACCTGTACTGTATGTTAGTCTTGTGTACTATAATAAACCTGTACTGTATGTTAGTCTTGTGTACTATAATAAACCTGTACTGTATGTTAGTCTTGTGTGCTACAGTAAACCTGTACTGTATGTTAGTCTTGTGTGCTACAGTAAACCTGTACTGTATGTTAGTCTTGTGTGCTACAGTAAACCTGTACTGTGTGTTACTTAGTTTTGTAAACAACAATATAATAGTACTCGACGTTTCTTATGCGTCCTGAATGATTTGGGCTAACCAACCACCTGCTGCAGTCATGAAGGAATGTAAATTTTATATTAATAAATATTTCATGATTTGCAGCATTGCAATGACCTCTTATTTGATAGTTGAGACGGCGACGTCCACTACACGCAGATTTCATCGCAAAAATTTGTTTTGACTTCGTCTCATTGCAATGAAATATACGGCCATTGGCAAGAGTAAGCTAAACTTATCAATACGCAATTACTAAAAAAGGTATTTTCACAAAATCGGTAATGAAATTGAGAAGGAAGGCCGTATTATATTCAGTACACAGGAATGTTGAGGCACGTTATCAACAGGAATGTTGAGGCACGTTATCAACAGGAATGTTGAGGCACGTTATCAACAGGAATGTTGATGCACGTTATCAACAAGAATGCTGATGCACGTTATCAACAGGAATGTTGACCTGGCCGATGATGTCGCCGTTGTGGGTGACGGGGGCGGGGGGGCGCAGGGGGGCGCCGTCGCTCGTGAGGCCCACACGTCGCACGCGGGGCCCCTCCTGCAGCTGCCGCATGATCACCTGCCCACCAGGGGGTGGATAGCTAGAGGTCAGCATAGCCCAAGTCCACAGTGCAATTCACATACCTTCCCGAGCGTAACGCAGCCGGGCATCTTCACGGCTTTTGACACAACGCGCCCACCACAAAAGCGACGTTCAGTCACAGGCCGGAGCACAACTGGCCGGAGCGCAACAGGCTGCTCCTAACGTAACCTAACCGAACCTATCCCGCGCCTCTGTTGCGGTAGGGCCTGTTGCGCTCCGGCCAGTTGTGCTCCGGCGCTGTGGAGCAGTGGCTATGTTGTGCATAGCGGATTTACTGTTAGCCGGAGTTACCCACAGCTCATTGATCTGAGGCTATGTGTAGATATTGCATGCTGATGGTTGGCGTTGGGCCCAGGGCCTGATTACGCGTCAATTTTGTTACCCACGGCTGCGCTCCCCACACCAGGGGGCGTCTCTGCCCACCAGGGGGCGTTGCCTATCGTCATGACAGACATGCGCCCTGTTACTTTATTTTTGGACGATGGCGGACAATTATATATGCACCATCACCTGATTTCGCCATAAGCCAAGCAGAAAGGAACGGCATTGTCAACATTTAGGATGGCGGACAACTGATCACTTGGTTTCGCCACAAGCCATGCAAAAAGGCGCGACATTGTCAACATTTAGGATGGCGGACAATTGATCACTTGGTTTCGCCACAAGCCATGCAAAAAGGAGCGGCATTGTCAACATTTAGGGTGGCGGACAATTGATCACTTGGTTTCGCCACAAGCCATGCAAAAAGGAGCGGCATTGTCAACATTTAGGATGGCGGACAATTGATCACTTGGTTTCGCCACAAGCCATGCAAAAAGGCGTGACATTGTCAACATTTACCGTGGCGGAGGATTAATCACCTGGTGTCCGGGGAAGCCACCCTCTTGTCTCCTGCGCTTGGCCACGGTCCAGGCAAGCCCCGCCTCCACGGGGGTGGTCTCCTCAGTCATGTCGTTACCTGCGCCACAAACATCATACGTACTTTATGTAGTTGCAGGCGTATATAATCTCATTCGTTTTTCAATTAGCAATTGAAAAATTTTTCAAATTGTATCCACAATACCCTTGATTTGTACAACTGTCATTTGCAATGTTCTATTTTAAGTGTTGCAAAACCTTCACCTGCTTGATAATGAAAATTGTATTTTCGAAAGGTAGCAATAGGTACATTAAAATGTCGTATGTAATAATATATGTATCATCATACATATAGTAAGTACCTATATATAGTATAGTAAGTATTAACTGCAAGCACATTGCAGCGGCAAGTGTAGTGTTGTATGTAGTGGCATGCTTGCCACTAATTTCAATTGCCTGCAGTTATAAATTATGGTAGGAGGATACGAGAGCAACATATTAATGATAAGAAATTTGCTAAGAAATAGACACCATTGCACTGTGCTGCATTTATTTGAACGAGACATTAAAATTTTTGGGCCGTATATTCAATGATATTGTAATGAATGTGCAGAAAGCTACTAGCCATAGACGAATAGACATTGCTTTTATCCATTGTAATGGAAGTGAAGCAAGCTACAAACCATAAAGACACGTGGAATGATATTGTAATGAAAGTGAAGCAAGCTACTAACCATAAAGACAAAGTCCAGCCTCAAGTCTGAGTGTGTCCCGAGCACCCAGCCCAGCAAGCTGCACGGCGCTGTCCTGCAGGAGCAGCTCGCACAGCTTCACCGCCTCCACGTTGGGCACGGAAATTTCAAAGCCGTCCTCGCCAGTGTAGCCACAGCGTGTCACTCTACACACTTTTGAGTCACCCACTGAGCATTCCACTGAGCTCATGAAGCCAACTTCGCTCAGGTTGGCTGAGCAGACTTTCTTCCCGTCATGAAATTAAAGGACAGAAGTAAATACCCAATAAATCAAGAGGCTAAAAGATCTACACACCTTCTGATTTAATGCCCTGGGCCTTTACTTTAAAAAAAAAAATTAAGAGATCATATGTTCATCAGCCAATCATTGACGGCCTTTCACGCAAAATCCACCAATCATAGACAAGAAAATAGAGCATAAGTACTTATGTTCACTTAGCGAGTTTTGAAAGTATGGCCCCTGGTACACTATAGGGTCATGGCAAGACCGTGCTTTGCCAAACAAAACTAAAGATCATGCCATTCCTGTGAGTAAGTTGCATTTATAATTAACAAAAGTCTAATTTATAATTAATTCAATACAACTAAAAAGTGCTGCTTCAGAGGGAAACTGAAAGAAAAGAGAAAATTACAGAGCCCACATGCCTACAGCAGCAGTCAGCAGCTCAGCTTTGAGGGGTTCAGCCAAACTTGCTGGCCGTTACCATTAAGGCAAGAGGATATCAAATGCTATGATGACAGTTTCCTATGCACTGAGTATAAGAAGCGATTATTAACATATGGGAAAAATGGCGGATGAATATCAAATGATATGATCAAATAGTTTCCCATGCACCGAGTATAAGAAGCGATTATTAACATATGGGAAAAATGGCGGCTGAATATCAAATGATATGATCAAATAGTTTCCTATGCACTGGGTATAAGAAGCGATCATTAAAATATGTAAAAAATACTGGATGAATATCAAATGATATAATCAAAGTTTGCTATGCACCAAGTATAAGAAGTAACAATTAAAATATGTAAAAAAATAACGGACAAATATCAAATGATTAAATCAAATAGCAAGCTAGGTACTTCATATGCACCAGGCAAATGAAGAGATCATTAAAATATGTAAAATATAGCAGATGAATTTCAAGGTATGCCTTTAGGTGGCCTTCAAGCTCTGGAGCTCTTCAATTTAATACAAAGGATATTTCAATAGCAATAAATAAATTTCAAATTTAATATATGAACAAGTGAAATAATTATGATTAGACTGTGAAACGATGTCACATCAATAGTACTACTATTTAGAATGCTTAATAAATTATTCTTGAACAACTTTGTATATACATTGAACAAGTTGTAGGACAATTCAATATATTATATCCTTTTGAATTTATTGAGACAAAATAGTTATAAATAAAAATTATTTGCTTTATGTTTAGATAGGAAGCAGCTTGGGTTTGGTGACATATAGTTACCCACTGTTTAGACATTCATACCCAAAGTGTTAAGAGTTTTTTATTTGGTTCCTTTGGTCCAGTTTGCTGCAGGGAACTAGCCAAGTAATGCTAAAAATAAAGTGTTCTAGTGTAAGCTTTGGTAATAAATAATGAGTTAAATGTAAGGAGAGTGAGAAGCAAATATAATGGTGCTCACCTGGAGAACGTTGGCAGCACATGGACCCTGCAGTGCCAGCAAGGAATGGTCGTCCATGAGAAGCAGCGAGGCATCACCTCCCTGGCTGCGGTGTTGTGCAAGCGCTGACTGCAACAGGGGCAGCACTTTGTGCCGACACCCAGCATTGCTCACCAGATAAATTGACTCTGCAAACAATGACACAAAAACACACTCCTGAGTCTTAACTATTGCTTTGAAATCACAGTGCATGATTATATTTGTTTGTTTGATTAAAATAATTTATAATAATAGGTACGGTAGTTATTGATGTCACAGCCATGAGCACTCAGACTTGCCCCAAAAGTCACCGAGCAACTCATCACAGGACTGGCAACTCAAACCCTATATAAAATGAGTTAAGAATCTGTGTTTCATCATACTACTTTAACCTGTTATTTGCTACCTTTTTGTGTTCAACAGTGAAACTTCCATTTGAGGCTAGCATCTAGGATGACACTGATATAAAGGAATGTTTAGACATCAGTATATAAATATCAGCTGTTGGCCAGAGACTGAGATGGGAGAGAGCATAAAGTGAAAGGACAGAGATAGGATCAGCTAGAAACTGCCCACGGCCTCAAAATCTTTGCAACCACAAATATGCTGTTGAAGTGATTACAAGATTATATGTTGGCTGAACTAGCAAGGGAGCTTGGACTTCAAATCGTTCTACTGGTCTTGAGGCTACGAGACCAAGCAGCTCTGTATAAATGACTCTTTAATGAAGATATCAAACTTGCAAAGCAAGGATTGGTGAGATGTAAGACACCATAAAGGAACATATTTCAACTAGTTGAATGGTAACATGTTATCATTAGAATTGATTTCATCTTGAAGCTTTTTGCATTAATTATCTATTTTCATTACCAACTCTCTAAAACGGAACTAAAACAAAAGATGGTTGTTCCAGTTAACTATGGCGTCTGCTCACTTATGCAGGTATGCTAAAATTATTGAACTTTCCAGCTGCTTCAACATCCTTGCTGTCCTCTTATTTTAAATTATGTAGGCTCTTTTATGGCAAGTCAAGAGTTAGAATTGTGCAAATATCTCCCAATTATGTTGTTTAAATTGGATTATCATATTAGGTAGGGCAGTGCTTATCTGTATATATTTCAGGGGTAAAATTATTGTATTTTGTGCAAAGTTTGTCGTTTGCATTTTTGCAGAGCAGTCATTCTAAGGAAAATGACCATGTGCATTTCAGCCAACTACAAGCCAAATTCAGGGACCAGTGACAAGGCATTTTTTGTACCAATCCTGTCCAGTCTAGTAACCAGGAGGACTCTTCCAGTTGAGTCTCCTTCACTGCTTGCCACCAATAAGCTAACCACCACCACCACCACCTTCATGACTTTCATGATTACAAATCTTAACTGATGACACTTCCATTCTGTTTGGATCCAGTTGGGGATATTAGGAATTCTTGGTTTTTCATGTTGGGTTCATCCTATTATTCACAAGCCAAGGGCTCAAGAAAGTACAAGAGACTATGGTGCTGAGATTACTCAGTAACAGCCACCTAAGAAAGCCCATCAGGAGAAGTAGTCCCGCAAACCAAGAGTCAGAAAAATACAACTGAGTGCAAAATTTGCAAGGAACATCAAGATAACTAAGAGCACAAAGTGTATTCAAAATAATTCTTACTTTCCATGGAAGCACACATGCATGCACATTTTGCAACAAAAAATAATATTAATTACCCAGTAATATTGCAAGCCCTAAAGTTCCCTGTATCATAAAAAAGCAATTAAAGGGTATAAATGTGCTTGTGAATAGTGCAGAGACATCTTGATAGTTGAGAATATACAGAACAAATATGCTTGCAGGTACATCAAAAACATACCAGAATTCTAGCAATAAAGTAATAGAAAGTCCATGTGTTTCTCTCACTAAATCATATCATGATTTCTGGGTTCATCTTCTTCCCCAACAAAATAAATGTTTATGCTAACGTGGAGCCTGTTTTCACCCTGTTAGATTGCATGATCTTTGTAACTGTGTTACATCCAAAATAACCTCACCAGTCTCCTAAAGAAGCCACTGATGCTCTATGGACATCATGAACTTGATACATCATTATTGTTTCAACACTAACATGCATTGGCAAACAAGGCTCAAGTTATCAAAATTTCATGAATATTAGGATATTAGCAAATATAGTACTTGAAAAATGAAGTTAATTGAAGCTTCTTACCTTTGCTGGTGCTGCTCACAATGAGATCATCTATGATACCGCCTTGATCATTAGTGAAGAGAGTGAGGCATCCATTGTCAGGCTTGAGGCTCTTTATGTCAGCTACAGTGAGTGACTCAAGGAACTGAATGCGAGAAGGCCCAGTAATTTGTGCCTGCAGCATGTGCGACACATCAAATAGGCCACATGAAGATCTCACGTGAATGTGTGAGGCAGAAACACCAATCTGTAACATTGATGACAATAATTTACATTGATTTTTTCAGCTAAATTTTGATGTAGACACATCAGACTAGAAAAATTCTAAGAAGTATATTTTCACACACATCAAGTTATCTCACTGCAAGAGAATATTTTAAAAAGTTCAAAATGGTTGCCATCATAGCATAGCATGCTTTTTTCCTAGGCAATTGATTCAAACTCATATAGCTTCAGTTCTGAATAACAATAAAATGAAAAATTGTGCATGTTATACAGGCAAGTTCTTTTGGTATGCCAGTAAAATTACACACTTGAAATAGGTACACAAACCATAATAGCTGCAGTCTAAAGTACAGGCATTTTGCACCACTCAACATATCACATAAAACATTATTGTTCAACTGCATTGCACTTGAGTCAATTATTTTGGATTTGCACATCCAACTTAGGGCCTAGCACCTAATAAATCATTACATTAATACTTGTTTCAAATATAATGAAGTATTTTGTTTACTTTGTGAAAGTGTAATAAAATTCAAGCATATTCAGCTAGCCAGAAAAAATCATAATTCATGTCATTATTAATAGTATTGGTATATGTTATACATCTGCCCAGCCCAGCTTGTTGAAAGGGTACATTTCAAAATTTTTAAATTTGTAAGACATATAGATTGTCAAAAATGTACATTTTTATATAGTCTCACCACCCAGGAACAAATTAATCACTCTTGCTCATTACCCCTTTATATTTATTTTATCACTCTTGCTCATTACCCCTTTATATTTGTTTTATCACTCTTGCTCATTACCCCTTTATATTTGTATTCTCATCCACTGCCCCCTTGTCATAACAAACAGTATGTTTGTTAGCTACCTTAGCTACCATCATAAAAACATTCATACATTGGTACTACTTACACTAGTATCAGGGGTAGGTAGCACTGGACCAAATAGCACTCATTAAAAAGTATAATTTTTTTTAATTCAACTAGAAAATGTCAAGGTACGTATATAATAATAAAACTGTTTATCCACTTAAACCAATGATTATATGTAATGCCTTCATTATCATGCATCAAGGAAAGTTTTACTTGAAAATTATGGCCACAAAAAATTTCAATAATCACTGTACAGAGGTGATGTCAACATTCGTTAAGTAAATTTAATGAATGACATATTGTTAGTGTGCTTATAAGTATTCAGCTATCCACAGCTGCAACACAGTAGCAATATTAGATTCACAAATATAATATCCAGCATACAAGTGGCTACATGGTTACAGATGTAGGAAATAATTTTTCCATGCTGCGTTTCTATTTTTGAAGCCTTGAGTTTAACATTTTTGCAGCAATAAAAACAAGTTTGAACAAACAATTCCTTGTTTTCATTCAAGCTGCAAGCTCTCTCTGAACTGTCAAAAATTTACTAATATTATCATAATATTTCCACCCATAAACATGAACATGAGCCCAATGAGTGTGAGACATGCAATATAAGAGTCTCTTTAAGAGGCCGGTGGAGCGGCCACCAGGCACGTTAATCCCTATGAGGGTTCTTAACAATGAAGGCAACCAATAACTCTCCTCCTAAATAAGATACAAGTCTGAAATTTGGAATGGTGATCTGGCTAATTATTTTCAATTAACGGAAAGTAAGATATATTATGTAAACTATGTATTATCACTTTTATCACAAACAAAAATTTTAAACCATATGAAGATCGTAAAATGAGCAAATTTTTCTAGCGCGACAACATTTTCTAACATTTTCGCGACACAAGTTAATTTAACTATTTATTCTTCATTGATCTCTACACAAAGCATTTTTGAATCATTCTTTTAGCATTAGATATTAGTCGACATTATTAGTGGTGAGTGAAAATTCCATAGATTTAAGCAAGACCTGACCCATTGTCGTACCGGGTGTTGGCGCAGCCTACTCTCTGGCAATAAATCTTCTGTCATTCAAGGTAAACATTCCTTCTTCCCTTCCTCTTCTCTTCGCAGTTCCTTTCGATCAGCTTTCAGAGCCCTTGTCTGAAGCTGCGGAGTCTTTTAACAGGTCTAAACTAACAATGCATGTTTCCATGCATCTTCAATAATATGAAAATGTTGTTAAGGTGATCGTAAATGAGCATCATGCGTTAGGATGATTACGAAGAGTTAATCGAAATAATGTTTTAAAATATGAAGATAATGAATGCATAAACAGCACAATTTAATATAAAATTTCCCATTTGCTACCACACGAACGATTATTTTAATGCAAATTATTGAATTAAATGAGCTAGAATAGAGCATATTGAATTCTAAACCTATATGGTACTATGCAATCATGGGAGCATTCATGTCAATCTTGAAATTTTAAATGTCAGAAATTCATTACAAACTGCTAAGAAATGTATTTAAATTCATATCATTCTACTTCTGTAAAAAAATTTCATGATTAAAAGGAGCCCTCAACAATACTTTGCCATTGCTTAATAATTTTTTAATATTAATGTCAGACTCAGCCCACTGACTTACTGTCATACTGAATTACTGATTCAAGTTATTATTATTGTGATTGTAATAGGATGATTCATATGATAATGAAAGAGGAAAATCTAAATATATAATGTTTAAAGCTACGATGCGTGTTCCCATGAACAGAGTTCTGAATTAAAAAAGGCTTTATTCAATAATTAGCTATTATTAATTATTATTAATCAGAGTAAGAATTAGCGGTCAATTGCTTTGTGATCTTTTTCATAATAACTGTCAATTGATTCCAGTGAAAATTATATAAGAATTAGAATTACCAGCAGCAGTACATTGTACATGGTTAGTGATTACAGTATAAGCTTTCATTTTCACTGGCGTTTTTCTAACCTTTTCACTGCTTTTTAGGCACCAATAATTTTAAACAGCTACACTGTTTTTTTTTAATGTTTCAAGATTAAAAAAGACTGCCAAAAAGACTGCCACTTTCTGCAAGGTTCACAACACAAGATTGTTTACAAATGTGGTGGATAGATGATGACAAGAGAGTGAGCTCGGAGGGGAAAACAGATACCCTTATACCCTTACCTATCGAATTTCTGTGGAGGCTGAGGTGACAATCAAATCAACAAACTGCCTGAAAATCTCCCCATAATTTTACCATATTTTATGATTTGAAATTTCTCGCACTTAATATTGCAATTGATGTTTATGGAAGGGCTTCAAATCAAATATCGAATAAAATCATAACAAACTAATCCGTTTGCAGCTAGTAAAAATATTTCGAGTGATATTAGCGATGGAGTTGTCCATTAATCCATGAGTTCATACTCAAAAAACGATTGCATTTCAATGTTACAAATTATAAATTAGTTAACATTGCTATATTACAATATCTATTAATGAATGATACCAGTCAGTCAGTCCATTAATGTGTATAGTTATAGTAGTATACATACATATACATACATATAGATATAGTATAACTATACATACTATACAGTTATGTATAGGTATAGAAGGTAGGTGAGGGGACGAGGGGACACACCACACTCTGACACGACCATCGGCTAAAAGCAATAAATAACTTCCAACCCTTCCCTTCGTTCGGAGAGGAGGCATTCGATTATTCTAGCCTTTTATTTCTTCACCAGTTCCCAGACTGTTCATTGTTTTTGAACAGTGACGAAGTATTCCAAACATAAAAAATTATATATAATATTAATGAACAGACTACATCATTACTAGGAATGACATATAACAGAGGTTTCAGGAAAGACAATGAGACTGTAATGTAAAATAAAAGCTGTTGTAAAATTAAAAGTGTACAATAAGTCTGTCTTCAAATTTTTTACTTAGCTTTGGGGCGTTGAATAATACACTAGTTGACAAACCACGCTGCTCTGTCCCGTATATGTTATGCGCACTCGATACATGGCCCAATTATTTAAGCAATTAATTCATTCACCAATTCCTCTCTACATTCATCCTTTTCCTCCAACTCCCTCAATCATTCAGTCCCCCGTTGTTCGCTGCCCCACCTTCCTACTCTTCCCCATGCACCTCCTCTTGAAACCACAGCCTCCCCTATCCACAGCATTCCTTTATTCACGTCGACAGCAGAGGAAACTCTCAGTAAACTTCCAAAGTAACCAGTAATCATTTTTTTTGAAAATCATTCAATAAGTGAACAGATTAATATCACGAATATAATTAAAATAATTTTATCAACATAAACTATAGTTTCCTGGCTTTCTTCAATGTGCGTAAATAGTTTTGAGCCGGCTATTATTTGCGTAAGAAACTAAACAATCGTAGTTGCAAATAATCATGAATAGTCTAAATGATCAGAATAGACCAGTGGATACTGTTCGCAGTGCACTGAATTTCGCCCATCGGCAGCAAACGGTTTATGTACTAGTGAAAAATAAGCCGCTGTCTGCAGTGAAGATGAGAAATTTTGCAGTAACTGAGGAACTCGAGAGATTTTAAAAAGTAATGAAAATGTATGCCTCAACGTGTTGACATGAAGTTATGGTATTTATGCTCGAGCATTCGTAGTAAATCATTCGTAGTAAATCTTCGCAGTAAATCGTTCGGTAATTACAAGTTTTATTTTTACAACTTCTACACAATAATGGACGCAAAATGAATAAGAAATTTTTATCAGTACAAATGGAGACAGTGTGGACGGTATGCGTGGAGAGTGGAGGAGAATGCGCAGCCAGACAACGGATGGCCAAGTTTGGACTGAGGCAGAAACTCGAGCGAGCGAATTTTACAAGCGGCTGCGGCCCGGGCTCGATGCTGAGTTCCGCGACCGCTACCCCAGACTCTTAAGAGTGCAGATCACAGGTGCTCTTAGCAAAATAGTGAGTGTTTCACTATCATTTACAAATGTTCTCTTCTTTAAACCTTCCACATAAAACATAGTTTAGTAATGGATCATTCAAGGATACAAATCAATTGCTATTTTGTTACCTTTATTCACATTCTAATATATGTCTGTATTTTCCTAAACATGGCATATGTTTTTAAATCACTCTATCAGACTTTGATTCCTTAATATTGGAACTGAAAATCTCATGATTTCTTTTATATGAATCTAATAAAGTATTAATGCTTCATTTCACTTTAGAGTTTTCAGTTCACAATCTTTAGGTTTCCTTAACTTATACTTTACATGTTCAAAGCCAATCTGCGAATAATAATTATCATTAATTTTATTTATGTTACAGTTGACACAGCAATGTTGAGTCCACTTCAACCAGATCTGTTGGCCCCACCAAGAACACATAAAAAAATAACATCATGACAATTGTTGTTCAAAAGATCTTTTTTATACAAGGTTGATAGAATACCAGAGAATGTTTCTTATTGATAATTTTATGCCAGCAAGATCTCATTTGACTCGTTGAGAAGAAAAATAATAAAATAACAATATAAAACCTTATCTGGTATTCAATCAAACTTACATAACAGAACTATGGGATGCTGGGTTGAGCTGGAGCTGGAGCTATGAGCTGGGTTGTTCAGTGTTGTATAAAGATACCTACACAAGTTGAATAAGCAAATTAAGAAGCTTGATTTAATGAGTGCAAATTAGGGATGGGCAATCATAAAGGGTATAATAAAATTATGCATATAATTGATACCTAGGCTATAAGTAGAATTCTGAAATGGTAATGAGATTTAATAACATTGCAATTGGTAAATAGCAAGAATTAGTTTAGTTAGTTAGTCTCAGTTTGGTTAAGTGACATACAAACTGGGGCTTTTGCATTTGCTCTACTTTCCTAGCCATGCACTCTGAATTTGAATTGTTGCACAATATCTTTTCACAAAATGGCTTTCCATCGCACCTGGTGTTCACCAAAATCAAAAGTTTATGTCCAAGCAATATACTGCAGTTATTCCCAAGTGTGACAATAGGAAAGTTGTTTACTGTTCTTTTCCCTACTTGGCCCCGCATCTGAGACTATGTCAAAGGAATTAAAAGTTTTATTTGCTAAATATCTTTTGGATGTAAATCTTCATGTGTTGCTGGTTAACAATTCTGGAACCAGCTCATTTTTCAGGTTTAATCATACCCTACCTGTTCTTATGCAATCGTCACTAGTTTACAGATATAGTTGTGCGCAGTGCACATCAGCATATGTCAGTATGATGTCACACAATTTCTATACTAGGCTGGCTGAGCATAAGGGCAGGAGTTATAGAACGGGGAACCTACTTGCACATCCACCTCATTCTGCTATACATGTTCATGCCAAGCAGTGCAACACCTCTGTATCCGATAGTGATTTTAAAATTCTAGCTTCCACATCCGGGGTTACTGATTTATGCATTTTAGAATCCCTATATATATTCAAACAGAAGCCTAGTTGAAATGCCACTTTTAGCTCCATTCATCTTGAAATAGTAAATAGATACAGTAAGCCATTTACTAGCGTTAATTTCATGTCTTATTTATTTATTCTCCATTTTAAAACCTAACATTGCCTTTTACTTTACTGATTGATTGTATTTGTGTTTCTAGGACTGAAGTTCTTCTGAACTGAATTTTGTGAACTGAAGATGGAACTGGACTCTGAAACATTTTCTCTTATAAAGATATGGTGAATTTTTGTGGTATTGTTTTTGCTTTTAAATTCCTGATCTAGTACATCGTACAGTGATCTGTTTTGGTGGTGAAGAATGATTGTCTCTGCATCTTCATTTGCATTTCTGACAGAAATTTTTGTTTTATTCCATTGATGGAAGTTATACCTACATATCTTCTCCATTCTATAAATTATATCTGCAATACACAAGCTGGGGAAATGTAACTTAAATTAGTCCCTGAAGGCTGGTTTTTAATTTATGTGTTGGTGTTCAAAGAGAGTTTTGTTAAACAAAGTTAAACAAAACTCTAACAAAAACAATACAAAAATGGAGATGTAATGTAATACATTTCCAGAGAGGTAAATGGGATAAACAAAATGAAGAAAATATGCTTTAAAACAAAGCTGCATTATCAGCTCATTATCTGTACAACAGATCATATGAAAGAGTGGATGGGCAGGGCTAGGATGGGCAGGGCTAGGATGGGCAGGGCTAGGATGGGCAGGGCTAGGGCTAGGATGGGCTGGGCTTGGATGGGCTGGGCTAGGATGGGCTGGGCTAGGATGGGCTGGGCTTGGATGGGCAGGGCTAGGATGGCACCTGAAATGCAGCCCCTTCTCATGGAAGATCCCAGATTGACTCTAGCATACACAATTACTACTGAAATTTCAATACAATTTAATAACCCACAAGAATGGTGTACCTTATATTTCAACTTAAGTGTATGAATATGAGATATTTTCACACTCTTTGAAAGTTTGTGGCACCTCAAAACACAATGATATAGTCCAATGAGTTAATTTTTAAAAAATCATTTTGTAAACATGCCATTATTGCATCTTAAATTTTGAAAAAAGGTTTGAAATATATCATTCTCGAAAATACAAAATTATATCTTTTTAAAGGACCAGCCCCTTGAGATATAAATATAATAAGACAAAATATTTTATTTAAATAGTATTTCACAGCATTTAATAACCATTATTCCACTATAATAATAAATTTTCAACAAAAAGTATATAAAAACTTATTTCTGCTCCACCCTAGCATTAAGTACTTGTTTAGTAACTGTGACTTCACTACAAACTTATTTTGTTACTGCAAGGCAATTTGATTGACACTAAATTTGTTTTGTTTTTGAAATGGAAATTTCTTTTTGAGGCAATCATGTTTGTCAAACAGCAATAGTGGATTAAAGAGCAGTGTCACATAAAAGAGCAACATAAAAGATGCCATAGCAATATTTTCCTTTTAATTGATGATCCAGCCAAGGCTCTTCACATGGTGTACAACCTGACAATATGAATTTGGAGGTTTATATTTCCATGTAGTGATTAGCAGGGAATTAAAATTTATTTTACTAATAATTACTTCATACTCTGTGCTCGTGTTCCTTACTTTAAACTTGCTCTTCATTTACTTATACACAATCGTCTTTTTTATATGAACCTCATAGCCATTTGACAGATATAAATGTTGCACTTCATTTCATCTGAAGTAGAAACAAAATCTTAACTCTGATCATCACCCACATCTGAGCAATGGTTGTTGCCTACCTACCAAAGTAGATAATTTGTTTGTCTCACCTGCTGGAGATAAGCAGCATGCATATGAACCAAAAATGGTAATATTATGAATAAAAATGTATAAATCTAGCAGTTGATGTCCATCACAATCATGCAAGAGAATTTTTGGGGCAGTGGACCAGAATCATGAAGCACAATTAATAAAGTACAGCTAAAAAATGCTCACCTTGCCATAAGTGATAGGCATTGCAAATCCAGCAAAGGGCACTATTTTAGCTCCATGCTTACAGTGAAAGTCATATAAAACAGTTTTTTCCAATAGTCTCTGAGAACTTGTATGAAAATTATTGCTTTTATTGGCCACAATTTGGCCAAATGAATAAGTTCTAATCATCTTGGTGGTAAAAAACATCTTTCTGAAAAGCAGATAATGAAGCAATCAATTAATTATACAGTAGCTACAAATAAAATTTTTTTGAGCCAAGAACTTTTCTATTTTTTTCATATTGGCAGCTGTCGCAGCTTTGGAAAAAGATGCATGTTGCTCAATGACTGAGGAATGTTTAATTCTTGCAGTAACCCCAACAACTAGTCTAGAGCTAAAAAATGTAAGGAGGAATATATCAATATCATAGGCTGGTAAAATATTTATCAAGGGGCAAACCAGATTAAAATATTTAAATCCTAGAAATTTGCATGGGCTGCAGTCAGCTGCTGCAGGCCCCAATCCATCCACTGTGAGTCAATTTGATCATCATACTGCCCAGGCGTCTTGCAGGTCTTCTAGTGGATGCCATGCCACCCAAAATAGGCTTCCTGCTGCTACATATCCAGCAGTGGGAAATAATGGTGCAGTCCTTTTCTCTAGAATGTTTTGTGGGAGAGCTCACCCTCACCAGAGAGCTCTGGGGCAATACATTATTAGCTCTACATGGGCTAAAGCTCATGTTCTACTGAGCTAATGCTCACTAGATGTCATCTTCCTGACTGAGACATGGCATGATGCTGGAATGACCAGCTATCTATCTTCAGCATGGTTTGTCTTTATCATGTTGTTGTTCATTGCGACCATCACGCTCTTTAGGGGGAGGCTCTGGTGGTGGCCGGGGGGAAGGCACTGGAAGAAGGGGGAGATGAGGGAAGGCAGGAAGGGTGGCCAGGAACGCCGCTGCCTCCACAGGACTGTCTCACAATGAGGAGATGCTGAGAAATGTGGGAAATAGGTGCTGGGTGGACTGGAGGGGATCCCTGCACTCCAGGCAGGCAGAGCTAGAGGAGTGTCTAATCCTGGCGGAGTAGGACGCCAGGGAGCTGCAGTATCCCGAGCAGTAGGGGCGAGGGAGCGAGGCCTCCACTGATGCAGTTAGCGGTGGCGGGGCGGAAAGGGCAGCATTTATGGCATTAGTTGCCACAACATGGGAGGCAATCTCCCTGCGGGGGCACCACTTGGCCTCTCCACAGGCACTGGCAGGCATTGTACCATAAGCCAAGAATGGTATAACCAGGTGGCCAAACCTCAACTGGATGGAGGCTTTCATGGGGCAGTCCCTGAGGAGAGCAAAAGCGATGCCGAATGAGGCATGGGAGGGCTGGAGGGCACTGGCAAGGAACTGGGCACCAGCCAGGTCTAGGTGCATGGATAATGGGAGGACTCCTGGTGAAGATGGGTGATCAGGGCCATTTTGAGGCAGCTGGTGGCTAGTCTCAATGAGGTGTTTTGTACTGTTTGCAGGCTGGCAATTACTGTGCATGAGGCAACAGGGTACCAGATGGGGGCTGCGTGGTTCAGGATTGGGTGCCTGATGGTTTGGTTGGTGGCAATAATGTCCTCTTTGGAGAAGCCCCAGTTGATGCCAGCAAGGGCTTTTAGGATGCAAAGAGATCCCGTTGCTTTCGTGGCTATGGCTCTAGCGTGAGGGAAGAACGTGAAATGCATATCCCAGGTGACCCCATGGATTTTGGGGTTTTATCCAGGGGATGATGCCATTGCAGATTGTGGCAGCAGGGTGGGATCGAGATTGATGGGTATCTGGGGTGAAGAGCGTGACCGAGGACTTGCCAGGAGCCATGCAAGTTTCTTGGCAGCCAACCAATCTGCGACGTTCTGAAGGAGCATGGCAAGCTCAGCCTCAGCAGCGTCGAGCCTCGGGGATGACACAAAGATGGTACAGTCGTCTGCATATGAGGCAATGTTTAGGGTTGGCACTGGGATATTGGAGATGAAGTGGTTAAAGAGGGCCGGCAAGATGACCGAGCCCTGGGGCACTCCCGAGTGAATAGCTCTGAGAGGCAATTGCGTTCAGAGGTAGAGACAGGATGCTTGCCTGCCTCTAGGTAGCAGTACAGCCATCGGACCAGATTATGATGTAGGTCCAAGGCCACGATCATGCTCAGGAGAGGGTGGTCGACACTGTCGAAGGCAGGAATCATGATGGTCCATAACCGTCCATTACATCCAGGGCAGTGGTGGTCTTTGACTCTTTGGTACTCAAAATAGCAGGTGACCCCTTGGCAATATTTCAAGTTTTCAACAAAAATGATCTCCAGAGTACATTTTAATTTCTATGAGATTTGCACCACACATCTTCACACAACAAGTGACCAATCAAAACTCCTGTCCCGATTTAGCCTGCCCATCCCTTATTACCCCTGTCCCTGTTTGGGAGTTGGGACGCCGGTCGGAGACCACCACTGCCATGCTTCGAATCAAATGGACTATCATGATCCCTTCCCTGAAGAATGTAGCAGTTGTAGCATACAACACTTATTGACTGTAACATTATCAGCCACACGCCACCAGACAGATCATTATCCTATCCATTGAATTAGACCAATAAGCCTACAGAAAAACAGCCTGACAATGCAGGGCCCAGTGTCATCTGCCAATACGTGAACAAATTTTACACCACCTGGATGGAGTGGGCCAGAGCCGTCCATATCCGTCCCGTGTGTCGAATCAGCCTACGGTCAAACGGATACGCACTGTACAATGATACTGTCAAATGGGGTAAAAAGGGACAGGTGGGGTAAATCGGGATGCACGTCCCACATTTCGTAGAAATGTTGTGGCAGCTAAACTAATCAAAATATTGCAAAACTATAAATAGTAGCATGAACTTCAACATTTTTACTATCTATTATGTATAAAGCTAGTGAAGAAATCAAACATTTACTATCTCTAAAAAATTGCCAAAAATAAGTGTGAAAAGTGCGATTTTGGACAAGTACTTCTACTAAGGTCTGGAGCAAAAAAAATATTTGCCTTATCAAAAAATTTTACTTACAGAAAAGTTGCACACGGGTGTCGGCTTGAAAACACAATTGACTGAATTTGCCTACCGGTATCTCATTCCAAAAAAATGGCAGCCAATTCCGCACGATGGGGTAATAAGGGACACCCCCCCGGGGTAATTAGGGACAACCCTAAAACACATTTACAGCAGATCCTCTGTTAGCAAAGGCCACAGTTAAGATAAATATGGGTTAATCACAAAGATTTTCACCTAAATTTTGAATTTAAGCAAAAATTTAAATTCAAATAAAATCTTCTTAGGGAGCAGAACAGACTGGATGTTGAGCAAAACTCCTAGCATCCAGGTCACTCAATGCAATGGTCACTCCCTAAAGAAGCTTGTTGAGCTCCTTGTCATTACGTTACATCTAAAAGGAAGAGGAGAACTTTGGAGTACTGCTGGTAATAGGTGAGTACACTTTGCATGTTTCCACAGGATGCATGCAGTTCCACTGGCAACCTGGGCTGGTTGGTCGCAGTGAGTACAGATGCAGTCCATTGTCCGCAAGTTACAGTTCAAGCTAAAGTCAGGGTATGAAGGGATGATTCGATGAAATGTTCAGTGGTAGACATTGGACAACCATTACTCTCTGCATCTATGGGCTATTCGCTTCAGAATATCGTGATGTAAAGCTCTTAATATTTAAAGCAAGATGATGTCACGGGCTGGTTTCTGATGGATGGCTTAATCAGCGGCTGATTGGTGGTCATCCGGAAATATACCTACTAGGCATTCCTTTCAAGGCTGATTGGTGCACAAATTTTGTGGTGCATGGCTGCATAGCCACCTCCCCCCTTCTTACTTCTTTTCCAGGTGTCCATGCTGGGTGGACTTGAAGCCGCAGGACAACTGCAAGGATGACTGTTGGGCCTGAGAGCTTCTGCAGTTTTGGACCTCTTGGCATGGAAGTCAGTCCACTTTATTCTCACTTATAAAAGGTCAGTGGATGTGATGGTTGAGCATGACAGCGTGTAGGAGAAAAGTTACACATAACATAAAGAAAATATCAGAAAGCAAGGGCCATTGCTTATAGAACTTGGCATAATAATTGATAATAAAATCGGGTAAACAAATACAAGTAAGATAATTCAAGTCATGCATGCATATACAAGCACATACATACATATGCATATAAATATATACACACACACACATACATGTAAGCATTTCCATTTTGGTCACCAGTCTAAAGTTTGCTAACCCTACCTGACTTCAAAATGTATGCAGTACCATCAAAAATTGAAAGATTATCCTTTGTCCATCAGCATCATAGTTCCCTCCCCCCAAAAGCTTGCGCACAGAATATTGTACATTTATACATCTCAAATTAGCTTTCAGCTCTTGTCTATACTGTGCATGCCGCTGACAATGCAACAAGTAGTGCTCAATCGTATCCACAGTGTTGCACGTAGCACATTGATCAGAGTCGCTCATGTTGAATCTGTGTAGATGGCTTCTGACACTGGCATGTCCAATTCTGAGTCAAGCGGCAGCACACTCCATTCTGTGGGACTTTAGGCAGAGCCAGGGTCACAGTCTGGGTTCATCCATGATGTTGCTTAAAAAAGTCCCCTTCTGGGTGCGAGCAACAGATGTCTTCCATGTTCTAGTCCAGTGTTGATGAAGTTTTCCTCTCAAGACAGTCAGTGACTCTTCTAGGCTCAACACACTTAAGGCTGATTGAGCATTGAGATGACCCATATTGGCTGCCCTGTCGTCTGCCACTTCATTACCCTTTATACCACAGTGCCCTCGCACCCATTGTAGTACTACTATAGAGGCCTGCCTTTTGTGAATCAACTCTTGAATTTTGAAGACATATTCCCTGTAAGAGTGACTGATGGTATTATTGATTGCATGCAATGCTGACTGGGAATCTGTTAACAGCCGGATTTTTTCTGAGCTGAGTCTTGGGTCCAAGCAGCAAAACTCCAAGGCCTTGAGTATTGCAAAGAGTTCTGATCTGATGACTGTATGGGCAGGGTTCAACCTCCATGTAGTGGCATTCCGAAGACTTGGTATATAGTACATGGCTGCAGCTGTCGAACCATTGCTGTACTTTGATCCATCAGTGTATATGTGCACATAAGATGGAAAATTATTGTGGCAGTATTAATTGAACATACCTACCTCTGTTAATTCCTGTGGGGGCATCGCAGCTGCAGGTGCTTTGGATGGAAAGCTGAATGTGAGGTTCCAAGTTGAAATGTGGAGGGATGGGTGAAAGGTTGAGTGTTGGAATTCTTTTTAACCCAGGAACAACTAAGCCGGTTAGGAGACTATGAGCTCTTGCAGAGAAGTAACCATTGGCGAAGTTATGCTCAGGGACACCCACTTCATGGCAGATCTCATTTCCAGATGTGCCTTTAGGACAGCGCAAGATTTTCTGGTACCACTTTAGAAACAGGTAATCAAACCTAATCTCCAGTGGGGGTATGTGGACTTCAATCTCTAAGAAAGTAATAGGAGATGTGTTACGCGCCCCAAGGACAATTCTCAGTGCACTGGACTGAATCACTTTCCGTTTTTGTGTATGTTATGCAGGGATGTCACTAAGTTTAAATAAAACACAGCAATACTCAAGTTTGCTGCGAATAAAACTGATATATACCTGCCATAGTAGACGTCTGGAGGCACCCAAGCTACTGCCTGAGAGAGCCCACAGAGGTGCCAATCTTCAGAGGCCTTCATCCTTAAGGTGAAAAATGTGGGCCTGAAATATGAGTTTTGGGGCATCAAAGAGTATTTCCAGAACCCTCTGCACAGTCACATTCTTGATGGCTTGGTTTGATATGAGAACATGTACTGGTTGAATATTCCGTATTTGAGTGAAGAGTTGGTGGGAACACTTTATGACTGAGTAGATGTAAATAATCTTGCATCCTCTGCTGGGCAGCTTCCATGGAGTTGGAGACTGCCACTAAGGTGATGTCATCTGCATAGAAAAGGATTTTCACAGGAGGGGATTTTGGGAGGTCACTCAACAATATGTTAGAGAGTGTTGGAGAGAGGACTGCACCTTGGGGAAGCCCCCTATTGATAGGCTTCATTTCAGAGAGGCAGTTCCCAACCTGTACACAGGTAGTCCTTCCCTTAAGGTAATGGTATATCCATCGCATCAATTGGGAGTCAAACTCTAAGTTGATCATCTTGTAGATGAGACCCTGGTGCCATACACTATCAAAAGCTCCCTGAATATCAATATAGACTACCAAACTGTGCTTTCCCTCTATAGTTGCCTGCCTAATAGTATGCGTTAGCACAGCCAAATTGTCCATGGTGCTCCTGCAATGTTGGTATCCAATTTGGGTGGGGGTAGTAAGTGCTTGCTTTCAATGTAGTGTTCAATTCTTCTTTGAATAATTCTCTCAATAAGTTTTCCTATGCAAGGCAGCAGAATGATAAGTCTATAAGATTTGACTCGAGTTGGGTCCTTTCCAGGCTTGAGTATGGGGGAAGATGACTCCCTGCTTCCACATAGTTGGCACCACTCTACTGACAAAGCTAGTGTTGAAAAGGTTAAGGAGCTCATTTTTTTATGTAATCAGGACTCTTTCTTAGGAAGGCATTTGAAATAAGATCATTCCCTGGTGAGGTATTATTTAGTGACTGGATAGATGTCTGGAGCTCTTGTACACTAATGTCAGGACAAGTTGGCTTTTGAACACCACTCACTGCACTTTCCACCTCTCCAGTCATCTCCCCATCCCCAGCACAGTCTTCAGCACTGGATGAATCATGTGTGAAATGCTCAAGGAAAAGCATTGCAATTTCATAATTTGAGGAGTGGTTGCTGATTGGAAGGTTTCTCAAACCTTTTTTCCCCGAATGCTCTTAATTGCACGCCACACCTTGGATGAGGGTGTGGTGCTCCACAGGGACTTAGTGAATTTCTTCCAGCTTTCTTTTTTATTCTTCAGGGCAATATGTTTTGCTATTGCAACACAACGTTTGTAGCATATCAAGTTTAAGGGAGTTGAATGGCTCCATAGAAGGTTCTTTGCTCTTTTCCTTTCATCAGCAGCAGCCTTGCACTCCTCATCCCACCATGGGGTTATTCGGTGGCATTTTTTGTTGCAGCTTGTCTTTGGGATGCAATCATTTGCAATGCTGATAAGTTTTTGGGTTATGCAATAGTTGAGGGTTTCCACATCAAGAGGAGCAGGCATTTCACTTAAGAGTATGGTGCTTTGGAGAAACAGAGCAGTCCACTTTCTCCAGTTGGCGCGTTTCAAGGCCCAGTTTATTCAGGAATCTATGCTGAACTTGTCACACCCAAAGCCAAATGTAATTTCCAGAGGGAAATGGTCACTATCAATATCACTGCCCCGATGCAGCTCCGCAAGGGTGCCCAAATCTTGAGTTGCAATGCAGAGTTCAAGACAAGAAGTTGTAGCAGTATGGTTGTCAATGTATGTAGGGGTGTCTGCATCATTAACACGTTGACTATGTATTGGTACATATGCATACAATGAAATGTATTTCTCCAGGAGGTAGTGGAACATAATTCAGGTTGCCTAAAATCGGCCAAATGCGAGAACAAAAAGGCCAATAATTCAATGTATACTAGTTTATTTGTAGGTTCTGCAATAAAAATTCCATTTATTTTCTATTTGCAGTATTTAAAATTCAATTAGGAAGAACCCATATCATAAATTTTAGCCAGCCAACGCAATTGAGAAAAACTAAATCATGGAATTTGTCCGGAAAAAATGACCGTCTGGCAACCCTGCTCAAAAAAAGTACAAAAAATGAAATAATAGTACAAGATGAAGCAATCGTAGTCAATGTGTTAAGCAATATAAGATTGTGGAGCTCCAGCAATCTTTCAATACTTCTGCCTGTGAAGTTGGACCTGTTGCAAGTGTCCCATGGTGGTGAGTGTCCATTGAAGTCTCTGATGAGGAGAAAACTGTTTCCAAGCTGATTAGTGTAATGTTGTAACTCCTGTACTGATATATTTTTGCAAGGGTTATAGGCATTTAAAATATTAATCCTGCTGAAGTTGGTGAATATTTCTATGGCCTGGCACTCGAGGGAGCCAGCCGGAAAGGGAATCATTTGCTTAGGTTTATATACATCTTCCTTATTAAAATTCCAAGGCCTCCCTTTTCTCTGATTCTATGTGCCTAAAGTGACTGGTATCCAAGGAATTTGGGTTCATTCTTCTTCAGCCATGTTTCACTCAAACAGACCAGATCTGGCTTTCTTGTGTATATATAGATATTGAGTTCTGAAATTTTTCCCTTAAGACCATTGCAGTTCAGTTGGTAGATTTCAAGCTGGTACTCTAATTCAGTCCCTCATTGTATGGAGTTAATATTTTTGGTTGCCATTTAAATTTTCTTTTTTCTTTAAACTCCTGGTTGACTAATTCTGTTGCTTGTGAGTGCGTTGTGATTCTTCTTTCTCAGGGCAAAGTGCATTCTTGAATGATTTCCGTTTAGGATTAGTCTCTTTTTTGTTACAGTTATCTGTGATTAAGTCAGAGTTGCCAGGCTGGGTAGGTGTGCAAGCTTCTATCAGACAGTCTACACTAGCTGAAACTGCATTGGTATTCCTGGAGTGAAACTCTTCCAGCAACACTTCAGCAGCACCACTACCAAAGTGCTTTCTGGTCATGCTGATGGTTAGTAATTCCTTTACTTCTTATACAAGTACTTATATTATTAGTCTGCTTATATCGCAAGTTCACAAGGAATTTAAAAGCAAAGAAAACGCCAAGAAAATTCACCATACCCCGAGCTTGAGCATAGCTAAATTTTTGGTTTGTTTTGAATTGTCTAACTACTAACCAGTTTACTGTTGATAATACGTACTCCTTTGTCGACCGTTTGAAAGATTTTACCAATGTTCAGCACCTGACTATGGCTTCATTCGATGTGGAAAATTTGTTCACTAATATTCCTCTTGCAGAAACTATTGAAATCTGCCTCAACTCTTTGTTTAAGGATGTGAATGATCTGGTGATTGGTCTTAACTGCAATCTTTCCAAAAAGATTTTAGAATTATCAGTCATGAACTCTTTTTTCATTTTTGCTGGTAAACTTTATAAGCAAGTTGATGGTTTAGGAATGGGCCTTCCCCTTGGTCCCACACTCGCTAACATTTTCATGTGCTTTCATGAAGTTTCTTGGTTGGCCGATTGTCCCATTGATTTTTAACTGATTTGTTATAATAGGTATATTGATGATACATTTCTGATCTTCAAGCATCCCTCTCATGCAGGCCTCTTCTTTGATTATCTAAACCTCAAACATTCTTCAATTAAATTCACTATGGAATTAGAATCCAACAATTGCTTGTCGTTTCTCGATTGCAAAATCACAAAATCCGGCGGTCGTTTTCAGACTTCTGTATATCGGAAACCGACATTTACCGGCTTGGGTATGAGCTTCTTTAGCTTCTGCTCGTTTTGTTTCAAATTGAATAGTCTTCAAACTTTGATATACTGTGGATATGGTGTATGTTCTATTTTCCATGATATGCATTTGGAATTCGATTTCATTCGTAATATATTTCAGCTTAATGGTTTTCCATCGTGCCTTGTAAAATCAAACGCTTCTTATCTAACAAATTTTCTGAAACTGTTACTAAATGCGATAGTAAGAAAATTATTTATTGCACATTGCCCTATTTTGGTAGTGCGTCTGAAACTATGTCCAAAGAATTAAAAATGCTGTGTTTGAAATATTTCCCAAATATAAATTTGCATGTTTCACTGGTAAATAATTTCTAAATTGGTTCTTTCTTCAGGTATAAGGAAGTTATTCCTGCTAGGATGCGATCAAACCTGGTCTATGAGTTCTGTTGTGCACGCTGTGCATCTACGTACGTTGGAATGATGTCACGTAACCTCTACATCCGGGTTTCTGAACCATCAATATACTCATTTGAAAAAAATTATAGATATGAATTCTTCTATATTACAAATTTATCAGTAACTGGCATTCAACAGAATGGTTTAATAACCTTCGTAAATCGTAAAAGTTATACATGCAGAATCAATCGTGTGCAAAAGCCAAAGTGGCAGGAACAATGGTTAGTGTTTACTGTTTACTTGTTAGTTCTCGTTAAGCAATCGTGTGTGAGGTAACTGAATTAACTGCAGATAAAGCTCCCAAACTTGGAGACGATAATTAAGTGAAAACTTTATGTGATATATTGTGAGCCTTCTAAAGTTTTAATAATGAAGAAATCACAAGGTTCACAGAATCTAAAGGTTTGAATGCTAAATTTTTGACTTTCGAGTAATCTATTGACTATTGAGTCTATTCTAGTAAGTCAACTGTGAAATGTCATGTTGTTTGTTGTGCATTGCCTTTTCTTCGAGAAGTTTCTCCAACTGCCGATGAGTTTCTCCTCAATTTGAAAGTTACGTAGCCTCAGTATTAGGCCTTTGATGGCCATTGACAAAATTTTTCTATGTCAAATCGTTTTTGAATTTTGGGGGTTTTTGTTAAAAAAACGAAAAGTGGTCAAAGTAATCCCATTTTACAGTATTTCCTTCTGTAGATCCATCCCTCTTGCTCATCTGTGAGTGACGCGCGCACGGCGCAATTAACAATCTTGCATGGGACCTTCTCTGTGTTGCCTGACTTGAAGTTCATATGATCATAGCTACCGTAACCGAAGCCAATTTCTAACGGCCTGCAAACCTGTTTCTAGTTGCCTGTAACGTTTTTTTAAGGCAGAATGCTTTTTTTATGTGAACCACAAATTTTAGAATTCCAGCCTGCTTGGGACACAAAATATACACTTGACACAGTTCACAGTACATGTAAAGATGAATGCAATTGGAAAAAAAACAACAACAAAAATCACATTGACAAGTTGTTTAATGATGTGGCCAGTGTTTCACTGGGGTCAACTTTTCAAGAAAAATAATATGACTTTAATATGCAGAAGATGATAATAGTGAACTAAAATTATGGGATTTTAACTACCGTACCTAGATTCAAACCTTGGCTGGCCCACAAACCTACTACTATGGTGAGTCCTAGTACCTCTTCTCATCTCATTCTCATGGAGAGAAGAGGAGGCGGGGCTGGGCTGGTCACTGGGGGAGGGGCGAGAAAGCCAGCCAGCCGGGTTCTTGACTCTGGACGGGACCCTCGCTAAATATACTCGAGGAATATATAGAAGTATAGTGCAAGATCAAGTTAAACGTAAATTATCAATTATTATTTGCCGGTTAACTTTACACAAT